>NC_084986.1:20581343-20681343 GCF_963691925.1 Scomber scombrus | reverse complement strand
CTAAAATCAACCACGAAATACAAAAAAGTCTTATATTTTTAGCAAAATAGCTTATTGATTACTTCAATAAAACAAAACAAATTCACACAGTTTCATCTTATATTGAAATAACTGAAAAAGAAGATTAAAATCTTATTCAAATATGCAAAAAAGTCATGACATCACTATCCTATAATTGCAAATAAGGTGAAAATATTCTCTCTTTCTGTAGGTTTTAGCATCCTTTAAATTATTTTTATTTTTAAATAAAATAACCCTTAAGATAAGATATAAGAATGAAGAAAGATGCTCGAGGGACAAAAAAAGAGAAAAACATAGACGTGATGTCTTTGATTCTCCTGTTACTTCAATCTCATGTGACAGCAGAATTCCAGAATAAAAACACAACAGAAAAAACGAGTAGAATTTATGATGCCTTCATCTCATCCATCCTTTGCCTGCTGGAAAAAAAAGAAGAGAAATGGGAGACTGGAGCTCAGCGGTGAGTTGTGCTGTCTAATTCATCTATTTCTCTCTCTCTCCTCACAGCAGCTGCTAGACACTGAAGTGAGAGCACATCCCACATTAAGAGGGAAGAAGAGAAAGTCTGACGCTGATAAAGAAGAGAGGATCGTTTACAGAGAGGTAGAGTGTAGCGATGGCTGAGGCACCTGAGCAGCAGCAGCAGCAGCAGCAGGAGGAGGAAGAAGAAGAGCAGCAGCCACCATCTGCTGTGAGTGTGACAGAGCCTGATGAAGAGCCTGAAGAACCGAAGGAAGATGTCCAGACGCCCCCGGCCCGACCTCTATTGTCCATGTCCATGAGGTCCATGAGCAGCGTGGACCCAGAGGACGACACCCCCAACATGATTGTCTACAGAAAGGTAAGAGCAAGTTTCTTCATTTGTGACGTTTGTGATCTTGCGGTGTTACCCAGAGTTCAGTTAGAGGTCTCTGAAATATGAGGTTTTACTTTTAAAGATGATGATGTTGGTGCAGGGAGAAGATTTGAATCTCCACTGGCCATGCAATGTAGACAATCTACCACATAGCACCACAAATTGTTTCCTTAGGTAGTCAGACTCAGAATTGGTTAAGTTAGAAGACAGGAACAGGGAAGCAAATGGCTCTTGGAGTACCATCATTCATTGTACTGTGTAGTTGTTGCTCGTCCCACTCTGAGTGTACCTCAGACATGCTTTAGGTCTCAGAAAGAGAATCAGAATTGGTATATACAGTATGTGCCATGTAGAATATACTTGTACCACAGTGGCCAGTTATCAGACTATATTTTAAGCTTTTAAACATGTATGATTCATTACCAAATACATTTTAAGAGGCAGCAGAAGCATGCAGTAAACAAAATGACATATATTATCACATTAGCATGCATTTAGAGTTGTGTTTCTGGCACCTGGATGAATGTAAATCCAATATTCTGTCTCTTGCTCTGTTTTGTTCTCCACTGAAACTTATTAGATAAATATGTGGCTTTTTTAGCTTGTAAACAATCCACTCTGCTCATCTATTGGTTGCTAACTTTGTGTGTTAGCTGTTTGGTGCTGGGCAGGTGGTGGACGGTTGCTTTACCAGATCTTTTTTTTTTTTACTGCAAACAGCTACCTGCTGCAGCTGAAAATGATGCTGATGAGAGTGGAAAGAGTGAACAGTAACAGGAAACAGTTCAGATGTGGAGAGTAATTGTTTTGATATGGAGCTCACCATAAAGCTCCATAAAGCTGAGTGGAACTGCAGAGTTGGGAGGTCATTTTCCACTCTCAAATACACCTTATCATGAATTAAGCTTAAATTGCTGTTTGATTTCTTGGGGACTATGATGTTGAATGATAATCAAATCTGATAAGAAAATTATTCATCTATCAGTTTACATGTGCTTATATTTGAGTTATGTGTTATAGTAACCATTATTCAAAGAGTTTATATTGAAAATTGAAGAGTAAAGTTTCTTCAAGCTTTTGGTTTTACTTTAAAGCCATCAGAAGCAGGTAGAGGTGCATTAGAACAACAGTCAGCACCATAAATAACTTATGATGGTTTTAGGTAAAGTAACTAAAAATCAAAGTAAAACCAAAACAGAAAATTCTGCTGTGCCTTTGTTTTTATATGGAGTAATTGTACTATTATATCTGGTAAATATCAGTGGATCTTTGGGGAATCTTGATAAATTAGTAATTTGGTAAATCAAAGCTACTAACGTGTCTCTATATTAGTCAGATAAGAAAAATATGCTCATCTTTACGAGGGAAAGGTTAAAGAAACAAGAAGCAGAATCTCTTTGTGACACACAGTGGGATTTAAGGGTAATCAGAGCCAAATTATGAAAGAATGAACAATAGCAAAGCGCCACCTCTGGGCTCAGGTAGACAAAAGGTTCAGTTCATTATCTACTATGAAGGAACATAACGCCTGCAGGAGGCTCTCCCATCAGGACCCCATCTCTGGCATCTTTCTTTTCACATCACAATTAATTAGACAATGATAAATGAGCGTTTAAATATGCTACACAGAGGGTTCCCGCTCCTGTTTTAGTAGGAGCATCTTTCCCCCGCTAAGAGGCTTAAGAACGTGAGAAAGAAAATAGGTTGTTTTATGTGCGGAAATCAGTGTAGTCTTTCAAAATATATTTAATCTAGAACTGGATAAAAGACAACAACAAGAAATCACTTCCAAAGGCAATCTTCCTTCTTTTTTTAAAATGATGCTGGCCTGAGAATGAATGCGGGGACAAGCGAATCTAGACATCATCCCCCCGCAGTGTTTTATCATGATAGATGAACTGTGAAGGAGACCAGGTTTGCTCGGTGCCCTGATGCTCTGCGAGTCCAGACTCAGCAGGGGAGGAGAGCGTTGATATTCCTGTCAGTAAGAGGAGACGACAGGCCAAGAAAACAAGACTCTGTGTCGGTATTACTACCAGCAGGCAACGAGTGCCCACATTTACTTATTTATAATGAGTGCAAAAACACACAGAGACAGAGATGGAAAGTGAAGGACATGGAGTTCAAATCATATTTTGAACAAATTGAAAGTTATTTCCTTGTAACAGTCAGAGATTGCATGTCTACAGAGAGTAGACAATAACTTCTGTTTACTTCTTTCTAGCACTACACTCTGCAATTGAGGATGGCAACTCATGCAGACTATATATACAGAGGACAATATTGATTCATTCACATATCAGAGCATGTTGCCAGAGTCAAAATGAATTTTTGCAGGCCCGCAGTTGAGGAAATGCAAAGACAATACTGCTTGTGGGCATTATATTAAAGGACAGTAAAGCCTCAGAGCATCCTGGTGGGATTTGTGTTTCTTACTAAAACTACATCACTCTCATGTTGCTCTAAGTTTCTACTTGACTTATTAGTTTTTGTTGGATTGTGTCTTAGTCTGTCGCTCAGAGTATGATCTGAAATCCTTTTGTTAGTGGTGTCACCCAAAAAGCATTACCTTTTGAGATTGTAGTCAGTGTAACTTGCAGTAAAAGTTCATTTGGATAAATGTTGTTACCTCCTGTAGTTTAAAAAAATGCAATGTCATTAAAAACAGCAGAGATCCAGTGAAAACTAAGAAAGCATAGTCTAAATATGAACTGCAGTGGAGGCTTGTTACTATTGTGTATGTAATTTTAGTTAATTTATTCACTGATGTAGCCTGAGCTTAATGAACTTGGTTTATTGATTTATTTGCCCGACATACACATATTCATTGACATTTGCTCTCTACAGTTCTATTCACTGGACAGACCAATCATTTTATGTGGTGGAGGAGGATTGAAGAATTAAGCTGGTTTATAATTTACAATTATCTGTAATTTTAGGTGCTAAAAGGAGACATTTAAATATATTAATAACTGGCACAACATATGCATCTGTTGACCTATTAATAGATTATTGCAAAATGTATCATATCATCCTTTTTTAAAATCTGTATCTGTTGGAAGAGGCTGGAGCTTCAGCAGGAATTGCAAGATGTCAGTTTTGATAAATGAGTTGCTGGTGCAGGCTGGAGATGGGTGTTCAGAAAGGAAGAGAGGGATGGAAAGAGAAAGCGAGAAAGAGAGAGCGAGAAAGTATTTATCTGTACAGTTGGAGTGTGACTGAGTGGCAGATGGATGTTACAACACCTTACCACACCCAGATGTCTCAGCTACTGCACTGTAAAGAGTCCTGGAGCTATTTTACCTTACACATATGGGACATATTACATATGATGACAGCTGTACATGCATTAATTACCACCTGCCAACTGTATGTGATATAAACATATAACATACATAACACTATAAAGTAAATCTATCAGTGATCCAGTGGGATTCAGGTTATAGATCTACAGTCAGTGTTCATAATAGAGACATATTTCAGTAGTTATTCTTACTTATGGAAGACATCCTTAATCAAAATCACTATTTTTCACACTGCACACACACACACACACACACACACACACACACACACACAAACACACACACACACACACACACACACACACACACACACACACACACACACACACACACACACACACACACACACACACACACACACACACACACAACACTGTGGAGGTAGTTAGCTGTGTGTGTGTGTGTGTGTGTGTGTGTGTAGATGACCAGCAGATCGTTCCAATGCAATCAAGCTGTAGTGGCCCACTGAGAGCTGTCTGGAGAAGAACATCCACATAAAGCTGAACAACAACAGCAAAGCAGCCAAATGAAAATGAAGTACAGAAAACAGAATAGAAATACTAAGAAAGGAGGAAAAAAATGAGAATGCATCTCCATTAGTGTGATTGATCAGAGCTTTTGACTGGAAGAATGAAAAATGTTTAGAATCAGCAGTTGGCATTGCTGTCTACAGTCAGCTAATGTTGGCCATATTTGAAAATATGGATGATGCACTTCCTATTATGCATAAGCTAAGGATTATACACCATAATAGAGCAGTTTATACAAAGAACATAGTCATTACATCCCTTTATTTGATGTTACTTACTCAAAAAACGATAAAAATGTGAAATGATAAAAATTGACTAGCATCCATACCCGCTTTCTGCTTTAAAAAACAACGATTTGGTCTTAAGCTGAGCTACTGATTCACAACATTCACTATTACACGAAAGGTTGCGTTATTATGAAATATGTATGCCCCGGACTGTATTCCCATTAGTCTTGCCGGATGAGTCATCAATCATCCAACAAGAACGAGTGGGGAGAAAAAATGCAAATCTTGCTCCCAATTCACCGTTTACAAAGCTTTGGCCCACAAAGTATGAAGCTTTGAAATAAATGTTAAGTTTGAGTTTTGAGTTACTTTTCTTTTTTTCTTTTTTTTTACTCTTAATTTGAACCCCAAACTTTCAGCTGGGGTGTGAATAGCGTGGGTGGGATATAAAAGGGAAATATAAGAGCTGATACTAGGTCAGTGCTTAAACAGTAATTAGAATGAGAGGAGATGCTTCTTGCCTACAGGGGGGCCATTCATAAAGATGGCATATGACTCTCCCTCTTTTCCCCTTTCTCCAACCTTCCCCCATCCCCCTTTTTGTCTTTTTATTCTTCCCTTTCTATCCTCCTGTGTGTGGGTGTGTGTCATATACTGTATCTATACAACCTATTCATACAGTACATGTTTTGTGTGTATCTGACTGAATGCTCTTTTTTCTTTCACCACTAGATAATATTTTTGTCACCATTCCACACACTCACACAAGTACAAACGCACACAAACACATATAGAAGGCGATTTTAAGGTGAGCAGATTCAGTGGTGTTGACAGGAGAAGGGGGTGTTGACTCACCTTTTCAGCAGCCCAAATTCAAACCTGTCAGCCAGCATCTGCTCAGGAGCTGTGTGTGTGTGTGTGTGTGTGTGTGTGTGTGTGTGTGTGTGTGTGTGTGTGTGTGTGTGTGTGTGTGTGTGTGTGTGTGTGTGTGTGTGTGTGTGTGTGTGTGTGTGTGTGTGTGTGTGTGTGTGTGTGTGTGTGTGTGTGTGTGTGTGTGTGTGTGTGTGTGTGTGTGTGTGTGATAAAGGAAGAGTAGAGGGGGGAAAAAAGGGATGCAAAGTATTTGTGTATGCTGCTGTTCAAATGTGCTTGTGCCGTTGTTTGGATGAGTGTGTGTTTGCACAGCCTTGTGTGCATTCCAGCGTATGGCACCTTTTCTTTTTTCATTACTGTCTGGTCTCCAGTCTGACAATAGCAGCTGTTGAACTGTTTACTTAACAAGCTGTTTATACAGATACCTGTTTCCATATTCCTCTGAGCTGCTGGAACGTGCCTCAAAAAAGAGCTCGGAGGTTAAAAAGCCACAGTGAGGCGGTTGTTGGATGGCTGCCCTTGCAGCAGGGCCGATCTGCTCTAAAGACCTTTGTGCTTTGAAGGACATTCTTGGCAGAGTTTAATTTTGTTGCTGTTTGTTTTCTTGCGTTTGGTAGAAGAAAACATTTTATGTTCAATAATATAATATGTACACCAGTTTACTGTGAAGGGAAGTACTTATCAAAGTTTTCATGCATCTAAATTGCTCAAAAAGTTCTTATTCTATAACTAAATGACAATAGAGGTTATTCAGAGGATAAGATTTTCCTTTATTAGTCCCACAGTGGGGAAATGTACATTACTGCAGCAAGTGGATAGCAAAAATAGAAGAGCATCAATAGAAAGAATAAAGAACAATAAATAAGTGCCTTTAAAAATGACTCATTCAATAAAAATTGCTAAACTCAACCAACCATTTTCTGATCTACCATCTCCCATATGGTTAAATTTAGGCAGAAACTACATCATTATATTTAATAGGCCTGCAATGATTTATCAGTCCACATAAAAATGAATTGCCAACTATTTTTATAAACAATTAATCATTTTGAGTCAATTTTTAAGAAAAAGATTCAACAATTCTCTCATTCCTGCATCTTAAATGTAAATATTTTCTGCTTTCTGTAGTTCATTATGATAAACAAACATATTTGAGTTGTGAACTGTTGGTCAGGACATTTTAGGACGCATAGGTTTTGGGCAACAGTGACTGACATTATTTTTTACCATGTTCTGACATTTTATAGACAAAACAATCGATTATTCAAGAAAGTTGTTGACAGTTTAATTGATGATGAAAGTAATTGTTAGTTGTCAGAAAAATTGTTTAAATAATTCACTGTTGGCATGTGATGGGATGATCTGAACTGTCCACTGATCTTTTCAAACTTTTCTGTGGCGAGGCATCAATATAACATTATTTCTGCATTGGTTACTTTCAAAGAAATAAATTAAAAGTTATTTTTTCTTTATGAACATGAGATCACTTGACTGGAAAATTCTGGCTTGAGAAAAATATTCTCTAAATGGTCTCATGTCCAACATAAAACAACTGTGTAATGTTAATGTAAAATCTAATCTTTTTAAAGCCAGTTAATAACGCTACAAAACCCTTGAATCATCTTAGAAGGATGAGGAATCAAACAAACATGTTCCTGTCTGTCATCCAGCTGTCTGATAAAGTCTTTTCATGTGTGCCTGCTGGCTGCTTTCTCCGTTTTTGGCATGTTGTCACTGTCCCCATCTGGAACAAAGCCAGAGGCCAAACATGTTCAGTGATTTTAGTGATGTGGTCATTGGTGTGGGAGAGTGCACCACCTGCCTCCTCCCATGGCCTTCCTTCAAGGGCCGGCACCAAGCCAACACTCCCACTTCTGCGCAGGTTATATCACAATGTAGCAGAGAAGATTGCCTTGAAATGATTTCAAACACTCTACGTGACCCTTTCTTTCTAGCACTGCCCACATTTTTGCCCCAAAATTGTTAACGCCAGTGAAAAAAGTGATCGCCTGCACACTTGGCAAAACTTTTTAAAACATCTACCTTACATTTAAACATTACATCAGATCCATTGTCACGTATATGAATCAACATCACAAACAGTAAGTCCAAAAACGTATTGTAGTAGTTTGTATGAAATGAAAAAAGCCTTTTGAATCTTTTTTGATCACATCGCCAATCATATGCCAAAAAATACCCCCCAAAAAATCAACTTCTTTTGTATTCCTGTGTCAAAAGCCAATCATGTTTTCTTCCTTTAAAATAAAATATTAAGTGTGCTTACATAGGCTTGAACCAATCAGTTTTAACAAATAGTATCATGACATCCACCTATCAATCAATCTTTAATGTTTAGCGTCAGAGCTGAGATTCATTATGACACGCCCATTTTTCAACGTTCAAATCCAACGTTATGTCCCACATGTCTGCCCTGTTTCACTCGAAAATGTCATAACACAAAAGTTAGATACTCGTTAGATACGAAATGCTGTTTCATCTGGACTTTAAAGTAAAATATATATTTTAATTTTACACAGTATGCAAATTGTGTGTCAGCATCTACAAATATGAAAATAGAAAGCTGTCATGAACTTACCAACATGTTTTATACTTAAGAGAAAATGTTCATCTTCATTCAGACCTTGAGGTGTAAAAATCTGAAGAGTGAAAATATAAAAAAAAACCCTTGTGCTCTTTGGAGTAGAAGGGTATTCAAATCGCCTCCTCTTCTCAGAGATCTAACGTTGTTTGATGCCAGTGTATCTATGAGAGGCTACTGGCTGTTTTTACCTCTCTCAAGTGTGAATAGGATCCAAACATGGTCCAGATTAAACTTTTGTGGCTTGGAGTAAATGTGCAGGCGTTTCCTTTGTTCGTTGAAATTGCTTTCTAATGGCCTTGCAGCTATACGTGACGTTGCTTTCTAATAGCCTTGCAGCTATACGTGACGTGCGAATAATGACACTCATTTCAGTGTCACTTTCATTTTGTGAGGTGCAATCATTATGCAAAAAGAAGCATCTTTCTTGCAATAAAGCATGTTTAACATTCTGCAGACAGCTTTTTGAGTACAGATTCATTAGACTCAATGTATCAAATATGAAAAGAATAACTACATTCAATTAGATTCTGTATATTTATTATTATTTGTAAATACAATGAAGAAACAATAACAATTGTAGTAACTTAGAAAGTTAGACAAATCTGTAAGTTTTTAGTCACAAAGTGGATATTGAGCCACAACTAAAATGTAAGTAATTAACATGAGATTTATAACATGAATAACATGAGTTTTCTCCCCATGTAGGACAGCAGATGTATCCATTATCTCCAAAACTAATGGTCTACATTTAACTCAGTTTACTACAAGTGATGGTTTGGATTGATAGATGGACCAAAAACATCAATTCCTGTTCAACAATCTCATTTGTTATCTTAAAATGAAGCAAAAAGCCTGCACAATGTTATATAATTGAATCTACTGATATTATTAATGTAAAATAAAAAGATCGGATTTCTTGTGTTTCCTTCAGAGTTTGAGGTTATTTTCTGCCTATGAAACTCCAACTATAATGGAATTGCTGCAACAGGCATTTAGCTGTATTTGTTTTTTCACAGCAGTCTTGTTGAAATCCAGGGCATTTTTTTTGTCTTATGTTGCATAACTGATTCTTATTGGCTGGTCATTCTGCTCCTTTCATGTTGCTGTTTCCATCTTCCAAATGCTCTGAGACAAAATGTATCTTGATGTATTTCTGAACAATTTTCCAAGCACATGCTATTTTTATTTTTATTTTTATGTGAGCTGCCCTACTAAGGCAAGGAAGACCTTCAGAAGAGGCTTTTTTATATTGCATACATGGCAGTCTGGATTTACACACATGTACAGAGAAAATTGAAGGTCTCGTTTAGAGCAGCAATTCATATCAAGTAGAACATTTTCTGATGGGCTTTAATAAAATACCAGCAAATAAGAATGACAATTTACACAGACAAAAGGATTTATGGGCCCAAACTCCTGTGAAGAACCCCTGCAGATTGATTGCATGAAGGACATTTGTGTGTGTGTGTGTGTGTGTGTGTGTGTGTGTGTGTGTGTGTGTGTGTGTGTGTGTGTGTGTGTGTGTGTGTGTGTGTGTGTGTGTGTGTGTGTGTGTGTGTGTGTGTGTGTGTGTGTGTGTGTGTGTGTGTGTGTGTGTGTGTGTGTGTGTGTGTGTGTGTGTGTGTTGCAATAAAAACAATTCAGTGTGATTTAACGTTACAGCTAAGAATTGATTTAATAACTGCATTGTTTATTGTTAACATGGTATGCAGGCTGCACTCATGTCACCTGGTGATGACTTAGTTTATGCCTTTGAGCCTTTGAGCCCCGTTACGAACCATAAAATTCCAGTCATGCCTCGTCACAGCGATCCAGCGCATATTTATTAGGCAATTTCACATTGCAAAGATATTCATTGGCGAGCAAGAACATAATTCACAGCTCGCCGAGCCCACAGCTTTCTAGTGAACTATGATCAGTATCCAAACAGATACTGCGGATCGACATTGTTACTTCGATCACGTACCAAAACAGCTGAACAGATTTTCAACCTTGCAGTGCTCTTTATTTCCTGCTATGAAAAAAGGAGATTTTTGTATTTATCTTGACCAAATATTTGTTCTTTGTACAGGGGATTTTAGGGGAAAAGCATAAAATGAAATGCATCCACTTGCAAAACACAGACTTAACAATAGGTTGTTACATCTTCTAAACCCTCAGTGTGATGAGAGTCAACCTGAGTGTGTGTTTATGTGCAGCAGTGAAGGCTTATTCTGGGTTTATAAAGGAAGATTATGTGCATGTATAGATTCATGCTGCACTTATAGTTGTTCTATATGATTTTCCTGTTTACCAGTGTGCATGTGCATGAGAGGTTTTCCGTGTGTGTGTGCGTGCGTGCTGCTTGTCACTTAGTGAATGACTAAGCACATCTAATCACAGTGCAGCCGCCTGCAGATATCTGAGGAGAGCTCATCACAACAGAGCAGGTAGAGAGCAGCAGGCTAATCAAATCAAGGTGATGGGGAGAGGCTAATTGGGGGAGTTTAAATTGCAAATTCGGAGATGACAGCATTGATCGCTTTTTTTCGTCTTTATATTTGCTGCTTTTCAGTGAATCCTTGCTGTAGTTTATCGATGCATTTTTAAAAGATAAAGGTACATTTTGGGCATTGATGGCTTCTTTAGCCATTCAAGGTTTTCAAGTAAATTTATGAGAATGCGTTACAACAGAATTTCAAGAGTGCACCACTTACATCTGGATGTATACATAGAAACTATGCACATGACTGGATTGTATTAGATTGCACAGGTGTTCCTAATACAGTGCTTGGTGAGTGGATATGGTACTGGAGGTGTTTGGCTATATGAATTTTACCTGATGAATTTCATACATTTGGAATTTAACAGTGTTAAAGACTTTGTGGTTAATTAAGCTTGGAAGCAGTGGGTGAGCATGGACGATATGTGCTCCTAAAAGTCTTTTGAAAATCTCATGAAGTCAAATTTTAGGGGCTTGGATCTCCTTAATAGGGAAAATGAAATGAGATCACTTTAATTATTCAGATGCACATTAATTCTCGGTAGTTCATTAAAAGTAGCGGGTCAGGACAGGGGTCTGGGCAGTATTACTGGAGAATCTGGTGCTGGAAGTAAAAAAGAAGCAGTGTTTCTTCCCTTGGAGGGAGTGTTTCCTGGGCCTGTAGAAATAATGACATCCTGAGTCCCCACTGAGTTCCTGTTTCACTCGGTTCTAATCCAAACTAATCCTCCTCAGTGTACACTTACAGCTGCACTGATTAAATGTGGTATTTTGGATTTTGAATGAGTAATTGGCACAATGAATAAAGGTTTGTATTTTTGGAATTTTTTTTTTAACCAGATCTAAGGCATAAAATTGGATGTTTTGTGTTTTAATCCTTTTATCAAGTCAGACTGAAAATGAGGGCAATTGATTTTTCGTTGTTTGCCAATGATTAAAGAGATTTATTAAAGAATAAGACACATGCTAAAAGCTGTGTTATATTTAATTTCTAGTCTTAGTTCTATAAACAAGCTGCTGAAAACTGCTGTCTGTGTATCGAATATCAAAGCTGCAGAGCCCAACGAGAAACACTTTACAGCCAGATGCACTTGAATGAGTCAGATCTGAACCAGCTTCTGATTTCCTTGTAAGCCCATTCACTTGTTTACTCCTATTTGACAGTGAAGAGGCGGTTGGTACCGCGGGTCTATTGAGGCATCAGTGTATTTGTCATGCTCTGGATGTGTTGGACAGCAGGTGTCAGAGGAACCCACCTGGCCTTGCTTCTCTGTCAACACTTTGGATTTTCAGAAGTTCATATGAATGTAAAGTGACTGCGCACAATCTGTGTAGGTGCGTTTGGGAATTTGCAAGCATGCAAGTATTAGATGTACAGTGTGTGTGTGTGCGTGCGTGTGTGCTTGTGAAGGTTTTTGCAGTGAATTACCTTGACTTTTTTTTTAAGACTGACAGAGTGAAACTGTATTAGACTAGTCAATTAATATTCCCATTTCTGTGCACAGACTCACAAGAAAATGAATGTAGTACTTTATTTGGAGATTTCCATTTTATTCGACTTTATACTAGAGAAGTAACATTTATTTGAAAGACTTTACATAACAAGTATTGGATAACCTTAAAATGTACAGTATAATGCAATGTTTAACCTTTAAATGACCCATTTCAGATATTTACTAAAAGAAAAATGATACAAGGATAGAATTTCTCAACCTGAAACATCATGGCCTTGGCCTAACATTTACTACACATGATACAGTCTCCCAAACATGTCCTTCATACTATGTTCAGTACACTTTGAGCCTCACACACGCAGAAACATGCACACATACAGTGCCTCTGTCTCCCTCTCTCTCTCTCTCTCTCTCCCTCCCCCCCCCCCCCCCCCCCCTCTCTCTCTCTCTCTCTCTCTCTCTCTCTCTCTCTCTCTCTCTCCCTCTCTGAGTTTTGCCCAGACAAGAATGATTTATACCACCCAAGTCTTTATTGTAGTGGAATTCTAAGATAAATTATAACCTTATCCAGAAAAAATTAATGACACTTCCATGATCTAGCAGAGATACATTGCAAACATTAATCATATGCTATCTTTATTATTTGGGATTGAGATAGACAATATATCTGATATGGAGTTTCTTTTATGTGAACTTTTATTTCTGTATTGCTTTTAAAACCCCAATAATGTCCCGGTTGAATTTGACCCCAACACTACCCAAATAATGTAACGTAATAAAAAGCTGAAACCTGTGCTCACCAACCTGTTCGACTTGCTACTGCTGAGCTGTGTGTGTTCTTCTTTCCTACCCCACCAATCATCACCTTTTAGAGGGGGCCTGACTGTAAATAATGTAGTTAGAACTAGCATCGAAAGGCTACTTCTGCATGTAATGTGTTATATATTAGATACAAGGGCCATTTTCTTTTACTCTTTATGATTTTTTTGATTTTGCTCAACATATTTTAATTTAACTAAAGCAGATTTTACTTATGGAGCATTTTTACACTGGTGTTTTGGTACTTCAGCTTAAAGAAAGGATCAGAGTATTTCTTTAAGTGACTGCTGAAAATAGTATAGTCTATCATTTGGCTCCAGTTTGCTCCCACCTTGAAAAACATGTATGTTAGGTTAATTGTCCTGTCAGCTCCCCTGACCAAAGGCATTGATATAGAACTGGATTTGGTCCCCAGGCACTGCACAGTGGCTGCCCACTGCTCCTATTACTTAGGATGGGTTAAATGCAGAGGTTGATTTCACTATACAACTGTATGTGTGACAAATACAGTAGCTTTACCTTTATGTGTACAATGTTTGTACAATGTAGCACAGTAATAATTTGTGATAAAACAGCATGAAAACACTTTTAAAGTGATGTCAAAAATCCTTTGTCTTTTATTTCACAGAAAAACCCCATTTCAACTTTTATATTTACACAGGAGTCAACTTCAATTTTATTATTAACACAAAAGAAATTTGGTTTGAAGGCAGGGGTTAAATAAATAAAAAGATCACAGGAACTCGCTGTTGACAATGAACAACAATCTGCAGTCAAATCATGAAAAAGATTTTTTTTTTCAGTTTTCAATATCTATTTACCACAATGCTGGAATATTTCCTGTTCTCTGTAGGTGTAGCCGAGAGAGTGTGTGTGTGTGTGTTTGTTAGTGTGTGCACAGGTGTGTGTGTGTATTGTATGTGAAAGATATTTATGATGCAGATGGTGACTCACAACAAATAATGAGCACGGGCAAAAACACTCGATAAGCAAGCAGTTTGTTGTTTATCGGGGTTTTGTAGCGCCATAATTCTTTGTTGTTCACACAGTGGCCTTGTCCTGAGAGCAAATTGTTTAATCCCTAATTAATCTCACAGATATTCATGGTGTAATAGGGATTAACATATTGTTTTGTTGGGAAAACAATGACGCAGGCGTTTTCTGGGCTGTAATGAGACATGGTGTATCCTCCCCTCTTGTCAGATTTTGGCAGAAATTACAGAGGACTGCAGATCAAAGGACTCCAACTACACAAAGAACATTTGAGTTTGAACATGTACACACACATTTCACATTCGCACACGCACACATCGCCGCCCCACATTCAGAGACAATTACGATGACAAAGAGATTGTGAGGGAGAGAAACGGCAGAGTTTTATTGAGTGGAATTAAATATACATATAGAAAGGTGTTAATATTGGGATGGAAGGTCGAGCTCAACGGCGAATAAATACACCTGCAGTGATTATTGTGCTAATGTACTGTAGAGCTGCCTTAGTCCAGTGTGGTGACACCTGGTTTGCTCATCAGTAGCAGCAAAGCTGGCAGACAGAGCCAAAATAATGAGGTGGCTCGGTCCATTCAGAACAGTCTCTCTTTTCGTCCTCCAGCTGGGACGGTCCTGACTACAGACGTACCAAAATATTAAGTATGTTTGAATTAAACAATAGAGGTGCTACATGCAGGATTTGAACATCAATAAATCATCTCCACGTTCGTTTTGAGGCACAATGGCAAACACCCCGAGCTCTGAGTCTCCTTTTTACTGCATTTTTCATGTACTTGCTGCAGCAGATTTAATGTTAAACCTTCTGGATAACATATTCAATCTATGTATATGACAGGATGCATTATATATATATATAATGACTGTGTTTGTATTGTGTTGATTTGTGAGCCTAAATGTAATTAATGTGTGTGGATTTTGTGTCAGATTAGATAGATTTGTATTGGGTGAAGTTTTTTTTCATGTACAGCAGCTGCAGTGTACAGGATCATGTATAGCAGTGCTGTATAGCATAGTCTTCATGCAACCCTATCTCCTACAAGTTGCGTTTGAATTGGCTACACTGGTCCACACCATGAGCCACCAAAATGCCACATACAGCATGAAACTAATGCTGTATGGATCTAGGCCAGTATTGTGTCTTGGTGAAGTGGAGACAATATAATGGGGCTTTACTGGAGTGTCTGAGGGAGCTCAGGGGTCGGCTGGAACCGAGGTAGCAGAGGTTGAAGCGCCAAGTGGCAGGTTATGATTAATGAATGTGAACTTTTATCAGGCACGTTCCCCGTACTGCCCGCGGTCCATTAGAGAACTTGGATGGACACACAAAAATATAACACGCACACACACAAAGTGAAAAGACAACCCACACTTAACTGATGGATGATATGGAAGTACCACCACACATCGTTTTTCCATTAGTGTCTCCTCTCATTCTCTTTTTCTGCCTACCCCAATCAATCTTCAGCTGTATGCCTTTCTTCTCCTCTGTTTTAACCTAGATGAGTTGTGGTTTGCACCTTGGCTTCTATTCTCTAACCAGTTTTATTTCCTCCCTTTTTGTTTTCTAAGAGACTGTACAATATGCAAAGTATTGGCACTATTCTGGCTTTTCATAAATTTCTCAGTACAGCCTCAGACTCAGTTAGTTCTTTCTATTGATATGACACATGGATACCTCATATCATTTAAAGCTAAAGGTGACATGATTGACAATCACTGAGAGCAATATGGATCGATGAAGAGCAGATCAGATTGTTGTAATGTTACTCATTTAGTATTGCAACATATTTGGACCACAGAGGCCACTTATTACGTTACATAAATCATTACAACATTCATTTTTCAGGGTTATTATCATCGTAAAAGGCTAAGAACATAAACACTTTAATAGACACTTACCCTGTATGTTTGCTGTATGTTATATTGTGCAACATTAAGATAGAATTTGCAGGAAATATGCTGGATTTATTTACAGCATAAAAAATAGATATGGGTAGAGCTTTGAGCTACGTATAATACACAAATAACTGCTTTTTCCAGTGTTAACACAGCAAGTAGCATTCACATGAAGAGAAGATCATGATGGATTGTTGGGTATGGGGTTCATGTTGTTAGGCTTAGACCACTAAAAGACTTGGGTTAGGAAATGCTGTGGTTTGGTTAAAGGTTAATTTCCTATCTTGTGCTTCATCCAATACCTTGATCTTTTCCCTAACCTTAACTACGTGCTTTGAGTTGCTTAAAGATATCCATGATTACTGTGTTGGTTAGTCGCTAGCATGCAGTCGTGGAGTCACTTGGACTCCGGCATAATCAAAAGCCACAATGGAGCTAAGTCTTTGAATTCATTGTGTTATAATGAGACATTTTTATAGTTGTGATTGAATTTCTTTTCCTCATTACGTCAAATAAATTAAACTAAACTAAACCATATAAATGTTAATCATACTTAAGTTGCCAGAAGCAGATATATTGAAGGGAAAACAAATTAAATACTGTCTTGCAGATATGCTCAATACAAACCTTTTCATGGAGGCGGTGTACACCTTTAAGCTATGGTGTTTCCTACAAATCAATTGTTTATGAAATTGGTTTCAAATGAGTTGTATATGGTTATATTTTTCTATAGTTTTTCTCCCATCCCCCTAGCCAGTCGTTGCCTTTTACTGCTCTGTCCTCTCTCTCTCTTTCCCTCATTCCCCCTCTCTATCTGTTTCTTATTGTACAGTTTAGTTTCAGTGCTGGCACAGAATAATACTTCAGTAAAGTGAAAAGTAGGACAGGCTGTCTCTCAGCTCCACTGGGAAAAGAGCCAAGGGAAACTCAGGAGCTCTGTAAATGTGAAGTTATTGGGGTTAAAACTACTGTAGCCTCATCTCAAGTTTGACCCATCTTCAGTAGGTAAAGACTTGTGATACTCGTGGATACAAGGACAGTTTGTGAATGAGTTACAGCCTCATTAGTTTTGAACAAGTGAGTGAAGGGTTCCAGGGGATAGATCTTTTGAATGAACTAGTCTCCTCAAGCTTTGTTTCTGCCAGGGACACAGACATCCAAAGGTAATAGTACATCTCTACTCTTACAGATGTTTCTTTCTGTGGCAAAATAGAATATCCTCTCCAAAAAAAACAAGCTGGGAACATTGCAATGCCTCCATATGGGAATCAGTTTAGACATAAAGACCCTCCAGGGTCCATAAGAAGAGAGCAAAATCAAAGCAGGTTAGGGTTGAAGAAGCCAACAACAACAGGAGCAGTGGCATTTGTCAAGATAGAGAACCTAAGTGAGTGAGATGGTCTGTAAGGAAGCCAACACACTGCAGGGATGATGTGACAGGCGTGGTTGGCTTGCTGTCAGCTGACACATTATGACTTGTGACTTACCTTCTGTTCACACATACGGACTCAAATACTGGAAGCGCCACAGGATGGCCTTCATTGTGAACTGAACCTGGTAATAACATCCTTGTGCCACCCACCATGACTCAATACTCAAAAGTAACCCGGAGGCACAATGTGGGGAAGTCTACAAAGGTTCAGCTTTATATCAGTATCTCCAATTTCAAAGTAAAGGTTGCTGCAGAACTTCTATTGCCCCCAAAACTTCCAACTTCGGCAATGGTTGTAGTATGCCTTGTCATTTTTGAAGTTGTACCATGTTGTACCATGTAGTTAAAAGTATTTAAAGCAAATGCTGAACTTTTGGGGAAAATGGTACAGTTAAATGAGAAGATCTTGTCATCGAACTCCGCAAGAACGCGAATATGTCTGTTTCCCAAAATGTCACATTTTTTCTCTAAGGGTGTCTATTCTTACCAAAACACGTCCAGGCACATGACTTCACTGTGACCTCTCACCTAAAAATAAAATATAATGGAGGAGAGAAGCTACATGGTGTGTGGTAAACCAGTCATAAAGTATTAAGAGTGTCTTGATGTTACGGCAGGAGGCCTCTACTTCTGTAGCGTGACATCAAAGCTGGCTACACTTGTATTTGCAGGGAACGGAGTGATTCTGAATGCACCAGTGGTAATGGGACCACACCGACATCTCATTATTTCTATCCAATATGAGCTTATGAAAACTTTGATGTGTTAGTTTAGACCTTTGTGCTAGACCTTTAAAGTCAAGCAGTGTCCCTGTGACACATGGGTTTCATGTATACAAAGGGCTATGAGCTATAAATGCAGTCAGTTTACATATAAGTTAACAGCTCAACCGAAGAAAGTGATGATTCCTTGTCACATTGTTAGATTCGAATAGTCTTTAAATGCTCTCTTATGTCTGATAATAAATAGAAAGAGAAATCGAAGTCTCAATCCATCTATTTTCCACTGTTTATCTGGACCAGGCCTCCCAAGCCACATCCTGCAGCTTCTATGGTATGCAGAGGTATCTCCAGGCCAGACAGGACATGGGAGGATCATCCAATGCAAATTGGCTTCAAGTCAGATGCGAGTCAGAAATACATTTTCTGTTATTTCCTGTCTTTATGTTTATATTATAATTCCTCAAATGTATCATGCAACTCCTTAGAAAGTCCTCTCCGTAAGGTTTGGCACCACTGATTATGGCTGTTCTGTTGTGAGGATTGTTGAGGACATATATGTTTTGAACCATAATCATCTAACAGGAAAATCTACGGTGCTTGAATTGGACTGTCATTAAAGTTTCCTGAACTTATCTTATACAGTTCTCTCCAATACTGTATATTTGAGCTCATGTGCAATAGTGTAAGTTAAGTTTTTATACATGCTGAACTGCCTCTGTGTTTCTCTTGGTAACACTTACACATCGTACCAGCTGCCACACTCCTCTCTCCACACACTCTGTTGATAGATTAGCATGCTGGTAAGAGACTCATGCCAGCCCTCCTCTGCTCTGCGACAGAAGGCTATAATATGTTTAATGGCTTTCATTTTACTTTGTTCCTCTTGGCGCAGTTGCGATGATGAACCTGAGGCAGGAGCTCAAGTTGTGGTGAAAGTTTTTATGATTGACACAGGGGGGGACAGCAGCTTTAAGGCATGCGTATAAAAGAGAAGAAAGGCAAAGGAAGATTAAAGATAACCCTCACTGTATGCATGCAGTTGTTAATTTAACAGTTTTTCCAGTCTTTCTCTTTGCAGTCTACATTTCATTTAGCTGGATTCACACCTGACAATACGAGCATTAGAAATACATTAAGTAAAGCTCTGTAAACAGGGCGAAGGAACATGTCACCCAAAATGTGAAAATCACCAACCTTGTCCTTTAACTTTACTTTTATTATTCTATTAGTATAGGGATGCGACAGCATAATTGCTTCTGCTTTAGAACATAACCACCATGTAACAATCAGATGTTGTTTCTTTTGCCTTTTTAAAAAATAAGTCAGGAAGCCGACAACAAATGTCCTCAACCTAAAATGGTCTTAAATCGATACTACAGTACTTCCTAGTTTTATGAATGAAGTAGTACACAAGTTCAGCTGAACAGTGTGTGTTTGAGTCATCAGTAACGTTGTTCCCTGCAAACCCCGTCCTCAAAGTTCCTATACTTTTGGTAAGGACTACATCCTTAGCAGGGACTTTTTGGGGTATAAAACTATCACCCTGGAACTTAATTTAGACGCTAGTCCCTCCAGTGGAAACGCAGGTTGAGGAACTGAGTTCCTTAAAAGGTTCTTAGTACCTGGGGAAAGTTGCTGCGGTCGAAATACAGCTGCAGTAGAAACACTCTTACATGACTGAACTGTCAAAACAGCTAACCAGAGTCTTCAAGTCTGAAGGAGTCAGCACTTACCACAAACCATTCAACACCTTAACATCTTTGCTGGTACTCTAAAGAGATGACCTTCCTGAGAGGAAGACTGAAGTGGTGTATGACATCATCACGATATCACATGTGCTAGCTGTGAGGAACGCTACATCAGTGAAGCTGCCAGGACCCTGAACAAGAGGCTGTATTACCGTAACACCGAAAGCTCAAATGTTCCCAATAATAGGTCCTTGACTGGTTTTTTTGTATTTTCCTACAAAGAACTCTGTAACTTTGTTATTCGTAAACCTTTTTTAACTAGTTCATTATTGAACCCAGCCATCAAATGGTGCACTGTCACATTCTGCGCCACCCACCACCAAAAAATACTCAACCTCAACCACTTTAAAGAAACCTAACCCATATTACCAGTCGTACAACAGCAGGGTTTATCAAATCCCCATATAATAAGCTCACAAATATATTTATACAGTAAGTGATATTATGTTTAAAAGCATTATTGAGTTTACATCATATTTTTTTAATTTAGTGTGTCTCTTATTTGACCTGATTTAGGCGAGCAAGTCATTTTTGTGTTTTGGTTTGCATTTTTTATTCATCTCAACTTAACTGATTATAAATTATTCACATAAAGAAAGGAATACAAAATGGTCTCTTAGGGGGTTGTGTTAGATTTTGACCTTCTTTGTTGATTGCAACACTGAAGTAAAACTGCGGAAACTTTGTTGTAATGATGAAATGAGACTTTAGGTGATGGATAGACAAAGGCATGTGTGTTAATTCTGACTGTGATTTAAAGTAACTTTTACACACCTTTACTTATGCCATCGCCTGATCATAGTAACCTGCAAAATCATAAAAATGATATGAACTGAGTCCACCGAGCAGTGAGTCAGCAGAGCAAGGTCATAGTGGAGGTTCTACTCCATGTGCCTGTGTGTGGATTTTATTTATTTATTGTACAGTTGGGGATATCCTCTTATTGACTTAATGTCAGAGACTGCAATGTTAAAGATGCAGTATGCAGGAAATTCTGTGTGGATCATATACAAAACATCCTGTATGGATTATAATTCAATATATTATATATAAATAAAACCATTGCACAAAACAAGGCATAATTATTTAATGGGTTGCACAGGGTCTCATTACGGGAAAAAGTTTGTGGTGGTGGAGAGAGAGTTTACCGCAACCTGTATCAACAGTAAGTGATATGAATGAATAACAGGGTGGCAGTGATTAGCTGATACTGTAAGATGGGTGTAATCAGCTGATGACATACAGTATATGATGAACAAATGCAATCATAGTGATAGTGCACTTAAATTGCCTAATCAGAATGAACACACAGTCACCACGAGTTGAAAACTGCATTACAACATCTGTCTGCATCAAGACTAAGCCTATATAAACTAACTGTATATAACATAGGGAATAATTAATAAACCTTGCACTGCTCTTGATAATTACATTTACATAATACAATATTACTTGTGACTGTTAACCACCCTGCACGTTTCTGGTACCACAGTACCACAACTCTGCTTTCTATTATAAACATAAATGACTGGATGTGTTATACTGGCTGCAACAGCTTCTTTTTCAAAGTTGCTTTGCTCAAGATAGAATGAATCACGTCGGATTGCAATGGTTCACAAGGTACTGCAAATTGAAAAATGTAAGAAAAAGAACTGAGTGGTCAAAATCTAAAAGGGGCTGTTAGGACACTGGGGGAGTTTAATTTGAGTTCTCAGAGAACTCGGAGTTCAAACTCAATTCTCAATTCCCAACTCAAACCATGTTAAGATTAAATTTTCTGTGGGTGTCCAAGCTCCCAAGCAACCAAACAACCAACATGTATGAATGCAACAGTCAATACCAAGATGCAACTTTAGCCAAACCTCAGACATTGACTCAAAAAAACAAATATGTTATGTGCTACAGCTCAGTGCGCTGTAGTTTTCCCTGTTGCTTTTCAGCGGATAACAGAAAGATTTACTCAGCAGAATATACAGACAGTGCTGCAAGAAGCCGCAGGACTTGCCAACATTTTTTTTAATCTCCTTTCCTTTGATCTGGTGTGTTTTTTGCCATCTTCTGTCAATTGTTTACCCCGGTTTCCTCTCCATCTTTCTGAGGCAACACATCATTATTGTGAATATCTGTGTAAATTTGTGGTAAAACGCATATGACGCAATGAAGATGTGTTTAAGGCTTCAACTTCTGACTG
Organism: Scomber scombrus; assembly: GCF_963691925.1. Lineage (NCBI taxonomy): Eukaryota > Metazoa > Chordata > Actinopteri > Scombriformes > Scombridae > Scomber > Scomber scombrus. Next base: position 20,659,174 of record NC_084986.1, on the reverse strand, counting down.
CTGCCTGTTGTTGCTGCGCAACTTCATGTCAGTGATCAGGGTGGCAGACATGAGGAAGACACCAGTAGGGGAAAAACAGCACTGACAGAGAAAGAATGAATGAATGACAGAAAAGTGGGGAGAGAAATGTATAACTATTTGGCATAGTCAGCCAAAAGGCAATTATAAAGTAGAGACTGTCATATTTGCGATGTCATATCATGGCGCCAAAGACGTTAAGAGGGAGCCTTAAAGAGTAGCTCAGCATCAACACAAACAACAGAAGAGAATGATGAAGAAAAGAGTGGGATCCAGATAAATCTGTCAAGTTAGACGGGAGCTATTTTCCCCGCATGGCATTCCCCCTAATTCCAAAAAGAGAAGATGGAAGAGGTGTTTACACAATCCAGATAAGAATAGATTTTATAGATCCATGCTTCTCTGCCTCCTCTATCAATAAAAACCATTAAGATGTTCAAGCCATCCATCAGTGAAGATGTTTCCTGCTCTATCAGACCATCAGGCTGATCTATTAGTGCATGACGCTTCTTCAATTATGTGACCCCAGTCTTTCTTTATGTATCTCCTTTTTTTCCATTTCAATCTGCTTCTTCCTTGTTTTTTTGTTTTTTTTATCATCACAGCTCTATCACTCTTTCTGCTACAAATCATACACACAAAGAGCGGAGCTTCCTCAATTCACCTCCTGTGTAATCCTTTCTTTATCTTCTTTTTCTCTGTGAGCCTTTAGTCAAACTGCTGTTGCTTTGTGGTGAATCTGCTAATTTGCCGCTTCAGTCCCAAAACACATCCTTCTAATCTTTGTATTGTTACCAACGTTGGAAACAAATTGCTCCAGCTGTCATTTGGTTAGAAGACAAGCATTTGTAAAAACAATCATAAGACGCCTTTGTGAAGCTGCAGTTGAAAACCTGAAATTTTAACATTGTTTTCTTTTTTTATTACCAGGGCCAAGCATTTCCTTCTTCATTCATCAGTGACTTGGTCGATTAAACACTTAACTTTCATTCTTCTCCTTGAACAGTGACAACTAAGTATAATTTAGTGTGCAGCAGAGGAACAATTACCGAATAAAGATTTATTTGAAGAGAAATTACACCTTTTAGACTTTTACAGACTTACTTGGATTTCTAAAATCCAGATGTCCTCAAAGTTTGGAGCACTTCACTCACCTTAAGAGCCATCGATCCATGAGATTGGCCTTTGCTAGTAGGTGTTAATATTTCATAGGGTGGAGGTGGCGCAGGGATTCAGATGGTTAGACTGACAGACAAACCTCTATGGAAGCAAGTGATCAATATCCATCAGGGATGAGCAATAACCAGGAGTGCTAGGTGGAAAAGGCCTGGCAACAAGCTAAAGACGTGAAGCGGTGAAGACCTGCTGTCGATCAGCAGGAACTGAGGAGAAGAGATCTATGTCTTAGGCTCTCTACACATGGAGTAGTAGAGGATTATCTCTTTTCAGGGTACAGAGAACAGATTAGAGCCAAAGTGTAAAGGTTGAAAAGTTATAAATAATAATCAAAGTGACCAATCATAGGAGTGGAGTGTCTATTTCATCTCTGCCTCAAGTCAACTTGACGAATGAGTGAATGTTGAATAGTTGCGATTACGTACTGTAGGGCGGGTCAAGCTTGGGACGACATTGTGAGGATGCTTTTTTGACTCATGGATACTGTTCTTTGCACTTGTATCTCGTGTGTGCGCTGGTTTTGAGAGTAATTAAACACTTTATCTGCTGCAGTTCCTTTCATTTTGTAAAATAAAACATGCTACCACCCCAGTTTGCTTATCTCCATTACATTAAATAAATTGAACTCACTTTTTTCCCATAATGTTTTATGAAGCAATAACATTACTCAAGCTATGTTATTACTATGCAATGCACATCATTACAATAGCATTTGCCTGTTCCCAAACTCAATATAAAATTGTGACAATTACAATTTACCTCTTCAGTGAACATGTTTCTTTCTTCTCTCTTATTTCCCATGTGGTGTTGATCATTTCTACACAGAGCTAGACTCTGAGCAAAATGGAAAACAATCCAGTTGTCCTTGCGACAGCGGCGCAAACAATAAAACCTTTAGGAAATGCTATAGGAGGAAAGTTGAAAAGTTTCCACTTTAAACAATGAATTATATATATATATGAATGAGGTCATTTTAAGCTGATTCTCCTTCATTGAACACAGGTTGATTAACTGGAGAGAAAGGTCAGTAAGTTAGTAACAGCTGCTGTTTGAGACTTATTGGACTAAATGTTCCTTTTGTTGTGGAAATATGATATGATGGTTTCTCTACATCAGTGCATACACATAATTGATGCTGGAAGAAGCTATAAGTTACTACACTACTTGGAGCACAAAATGCCAAAAAACATAGTTTGTAAAAACAACTTATGCCAGACAAAGTGAATTTGAATATGAGAAAGTGTATAAACAACATTGGCTTCAATTGCATACTAGCAGTTCTGAGTGTAATATGAAACAATAGTAGTTTCACTCCTCATTGCATTCTTTTTTGAAACTAGACCCTCATGTATCTTATTAGACTCATTAGGAGCACACAGGGACTGCTCATTCTCAGAAAGCTCTGTACTATACTTCTTATCTAATTAACATTTCCCAAGAACTTACATATACCTTACTATAAACAACAACAACAATAAACAATCTATGTTTTGTTTTTCTTGGCTCCCACCACATTAATATCCATAGGAAGACTCACGCTCATTATGTATGTTCTCATCATTTGGCCTCCTGTGACAAATTCATGATGCACCTATTCCTTGAACCATTAACTAAGAGCAAGCATTCTAAGGCATGGCAGCGTGCTGCTCTTTAAAACCCTGCGAGGCATGACAAGATTCGTGGAAAGCAGACTGCCACAGCGATTCGTCTGGGGAATTAGCTCGGGGAGAATCAATGGTGAATAAAGGGTGCATCCATCCAGCTTTTCACGGCAATTGACACATGCTCTTGACAAAATGAAGTAATCCTATTAGATTGTTACGACATCTCTTGTGTTTGGGGAAAAGGATGCATTCTTGCGTACATGCATGCACATATATAGGTGTTTGTACAGGTGTGTAGCTGCGTGTGTGTGGATTGTTTCGAGGCCTTTTCCTGTGTCACTGATGGTAAATAGACCTGTCGTTTTCTTTTTAAGCACAGCCTGGATGTTTTGCTATAATGAGCCTGTCAATTTCCCTTTTTGCCCACCAGAACTGCGAGCCCCGTGAATCACTGCTGAGAAAAGATTGTATAGACACCCTAACGAGAAGGTCTATTTCATTGTTACCGATACCATTTGGGAACCAAAAGCCTGCGCCCACCTCCCGGCCTCATTTTTTAAAGCCTAATTTCAAAGGCACCTCCCTTGTCGCACTCGTTCCTCCACCTCAGAGGAAAAAAGGCTGTTTTCAAGTCGAGAAGAAATGCGGCTTGTCAGAGTGGCAGGGAGAAATGCCAGAGGGAGTCAAATACGAAGTGTGGGGCAAGTGAATACATTTCAAGCAGGAGACGAGGCATTATTTCTCTGCCGAAGATAGGGCTGTTTCGATCAACGTTACCGTTTAAGCGAGGTGGTAGTGGTAGTGAGCACCTTGAGGAGCAGAGATACCTGTGGAAAATAATAGCTTTGTAGTGTAGAGAGGATTTCCTTTGCTTAATGAGCTGGTTTGACAGTAGCAGTACAGTATGTTGTTCTTTTCAATTCAACACCAAAAAAGAAGAGAGAAAGATACTGAATATACAGTAGATGTGAGTGACTCAGACTACACTTTATTTTTATCAATCAATGTCCCTATTTATTCCTCCCAAACTAATAATTTATCATAAAGTGCCACTGAACAAATGTTTTGAATATCTGACTATATAAAACATTAAGGTTCTGTGCTGTCTGGTTCCCTGGCAGAGTCAGACGTAATCTACCTACTGTAGGTGGAAAATAGCAGAAAAAGCTATTCATAATCTCCCACGTTATCCGATAATTTGCTTAAATTGCTGGCTGATGGAAATGAATTTGAAGAGAGTTGAAGAGGAGGAACTAATCGACGTGGTATGCAATTTGAAGAAGAAAAATCTACTGATTGTACAGATAATAATATGACATTAGTTTAAAAAAAATATGATAGCATATATAGTGAAACCGCCGCCGACACATATCTGTAACCATACAGGAATATTTCCCCCAAAAATTAAAAGGCCAAAGGAAATTTCCATCTACAGATAGGCAATTTTAAAGTTATAGACAAGTTTCTCTCCCTCTTCAGTTTTCAAAAATGTAAAAAAAAAACTTTTTGTTCAAAGAGTGACTATCAATATGTTTTTTAGATGTAATTAATATGCATTGACAGTGACGGAACCATCAACAGCAATAAAAAATACGGAATATACTGTAGAGGTATTATAGATATTAATATTATATATTTAATAAAGGGAATTTGACGCTATTGATGATTATTAATGAGTTTAAAAGATAAAAAATAAAATAAAATCAGATGATTAACAAATATAAAACAGTGTGTATATGAGTTTTGTTTGGGACTTTTGGACATGTATTATATAGATATTGTATATACAGATACATAAAAATAAACATTCTTTGTCTTATTTTCCTTTTCTATTTTCTTCTTTCATTTATTTTCAAGCTAAGGGTCCACACACACACACACACACACACACACACACACACACACACACACACACACACACACACACACACACACACACACACACACACACACACACACACACACAGTAACTAATAAGCTTGCTCTTTGATTAACAGTATGAAAAATGAAAAGACGAATGAGCAAGAATGCATGAAACCCTTGTAACTTCAAATTTTCTTCTACTTTTAATAAAACTGAAAAAGATGAGAGATGACTTATACAATTTTTTTCTTCAAGAAATTGTTTAAATGTGCTTTCTCGGTGGAAAGCTTTTTGGAGGTCTGAAATATGCAGCAACCAGAGCGGATTATGTTCACTGCAAGAACATGATGATAATGCTTCCCTGCTTGCTGCTCCTCGCACCTTCTCCTCCAGTTGAAGTGCCATTGACCTGAAGCACTTAACCACAGGCTGCTCCAGGGGCAATGCATTACCGGCAAACCTGCGTTCTGACCTTTCTGAAGCAATTGCAGTTGTGTAGGAGGCATTTAGTGTTTGTACCTTGGAGAAGTATTTGAAAGACATATTAATATTACATTATGTGGAATTGTAATTATTTTTAATTATATGGTTATTGGATTTGGTAGAGTTGCCCTAAAAGAAAAGGCATCAATAAAGCACAATATTTTATTCTTATCACATGCAATAACCCAAATAAGTTAATTAGGTATTACCGTAGTAGTTCCCTAGATGATGAAATAAGGGATCTCTCATCATATTTCCCCTCACATCTGTTAAATAATCAGTCCTGTGAGCTGGAGAGCAATTCAGACTTGAATTTGCTTGAATTCAGGCTTGAATTTTCATTCTACTTCATCATTCTAATGCAGATACTGATGAGCTCCAAGTTAAATAGCTGTTTCTAAGTGGGAGAGGTAAACCTTTAAAGATCCCCTCCCTTAAAATACTCTACTTTAAATACTAATTTGTGTCTAATATAGTTTTTCTACAAAATTTTAAAATCCTTAAAATGTAATCTTCTCCTTCTCCCTAAAAATATATGTAATTTCTAAAGTTTTCCTGCTGGACATAAGATGTCTTCTACTGTCCCAACATGACACTTTTGTAAGTTGAATATTGCAAATTGCATATTCCAAACTAGATCATTGTGGTGTCACAAAGTCATGCTCATAGGCCTGACCCTTAAAATCAGATGTTCAAAGAGCACAGACAAACTTTCCTCTTTCAGCAGATGAAAGTGAAAACAGTCTTCCGGTGTGAAACTCTGAACACATCATTCTGTGCCATAAAGCTCAAACATCCAACTGTAGGAATAAGAAGAACAACATATTTTTGAATCATCGTGTAAATGTAAAATGACTTTTACTGAGAGTTAGGTCAGCCAATTAAATAGAAAGCTGCAGCCAGGAGCTAAAGCTGGGGCCAGTGACTTCTTGGAGTCTCGTTATCACTATGACACCCCAGAAAGTATTTGTACCCTGCCAAAAAATAGTCCAGAACATAACAAACGTTAAAACCACAAATAGTTGTTTTTACACTGAAGTTTTTGTATGGTTGTTGTTTGTTTAAGAAGATATAACTTAATTAGTGAGCTTTAAAGGAGCTGGTAGGTGGATTTTGCTATGTTTGAATAGATAAGGCAAGCTGTTCCCCCTGTTTCAAGTCTTTGTGCCAAGCAAACTGGCTGTTAGTTGTTTAGCCGTTTAACACCCATAAAAGCAAATACCAAAATGCTGAACCATTATATTGAGATTTCATTTGCTGCACTGGGTGTTGTTGAATGACTCAGGGTTACTGCGTTTTTAATCATGTTTTGTTAGAGGAGTTTTTTTTAGCTACAACCTCACATCTTTGCTGTGCTGCTGCTTTTACCTGCAAGCCATTACTTACTATTTCAATTACACAAAGGACTTTGTCAGCAGTGCAGAATGCAGAAATGATCCTCCACAAGGAACTTAAGCACCATCACAGCAGTCGTACTGAAAACAGCAGAGGCCACTTATTTCCAACAGAAATATCACTTTGGGGATGCAGAGATATCTACTGGAATCTTGATAATTATTAGTAGTTCATATTTGCTCACTTGGAGGGGTGTAGATGAAGTTTGCATTACTGGCACTAGGCAGGCAAAACTTGTCTTGGATAAATGCAAATGTAGCATTTCATTGTGTTTTTCATGCCATTAGTCAAACTACTGCAGCCATATGCTCTGAGTTTGGAAGGGTTTTATATATAATATCCACAGCCATAAAGGCTGACAGGTTTATTGCAAATTTTATTGTTGACAAAATATTCTGTTTTATATATTCAAGGATTTATCATTAATTTTGTAGGGACCTCACAGATGGCTTTCATCACAGTCAGTCCGTTCAAAGCAAAGTAATTATGCCAGACTGTGGAGGTGCTAAAAACGATGGGAAAAGTTTGGTGTCTTACTGGGCCATTAATGATAATCAATCATGCTATAAAGACCTCTGGCTGCGGTCAGCCCAGTGAGACGCAGCAGAGATCAGTCAAAGATGAAACAGGTGACAGTTCAATGGCAGGCTTAATTAAAGAGGAAATAGATAAGGTTTTCATTGCCCATAATGACTATAATTTAACAATAAGTTGTTGATAAAGTTACTGATCAGTAAAAGTGAAGAATTCCCCCAAATAAAAAAAAACACCTACATTGATAGTGGTCATATTTAATTTACAAAAGCTGAAAAGCCTTGTTTGTATGCAAACAGAGCAAACTGACAAAGCACTGCTCACATTAGTACATTAGTATTAGTTATATTAATCATGATGATATACTATTTTTTGACAGGTGTTTCAGATTAATCACAATATAAATAGCTAACTGAGAGGCCAAGATGCTTGCATAAGAGGTGATGCAGTTCATTCATATTCTTTTAGTATTTTAGGTACAATATATAGGTTACAGATGGAGGAAATTAAAGATCATGCAATACAAGATCTGTAAGTGTCTACACAGATGTATACCCAATTTGCAGCGACCTCTCAATATACGATCGATGGGGCTAGCTGTCATCGTTTTAGAAAATCAGAAAATTAATATAAACTGTCAAATTGTACCGTATGTGGTTTAATATAACCACATACAGATAAATACAGATATAAAACAGCTAGGAATAAAGACCTTCAGGCAATATAAGCTTCACAAAAACCTTTAGGCATAGCTCTGAACTACAGAGAGAGAGAAAAATGAAACATCAATACTAAAACCAGAATAGTGAGTAATATATTGTATAAGAGTTACATCCGTCCACTTTACAGCTTAAAAAATATCTATATCTGCTACAGTTTATAACTTCTTGTACAAAAGCAAATTATTGAACAGAAAGTTTCACTGGCTTATAATGTACAGTTATTATACAATGATTGAGCACTTTTTGATACACATAGACACCCAGATGTCTTTAATAGCTCTAAAATCCAGACAATGAAGCCTTTGACAGTCTATTTCAGTTAATCTGCAATCAGACATCATTGCCTGGCTCTGGTGTGTTTTATCTCAATTTAGCCGCTGCCTTCTGGGATGGAGATGGAGTGGCCCTGTCTTATTTCTTTTCTTTACTGAGAATCCAGTAGTAATTGGCAGGTTGAAATTTTGACAAGGAAACAAAAAGGCGAAAATTCTGCGTCTGCCATCACACTCAGTCAGTCGTGAAGCTGCCAGGAATTGGAAGTGGTTCTGAAAAACTCAATTTGAGTTCAGTCCACATACACGTATACCCACGCTCACAAACTGTGAATTTTATCTGGGAATAAAAAATAAAGGAGAGGCAGCAAGAATGCGAAGAGAAGGGTCACTCTCATTTCAACCTTGTGCATTGCAAAGATGCTTGAAATGATAACTAGTAATTGGTTTGTATAATTGGATGGTTGCCTTCCTTTGATCATAATATGATGATCATAATAGCATATTAATATTAGCCTGACACATGGACAAAAACAAGAAATAACAGTCTGTATCTGCTGTTGGCTGACACGCTAATTAGCATATGGCACACATTAGTCAAATGAGTTGAATCAAATAATTCCAGAAAAAGTTTTGATTGTGGCAGTCCTGCCAATTTTTGACAGGGTTAGGGTTAGGCTCATTATAATAAAATTAGCATGCAATAACTTTAGCCGAGCTGTACAACTTTACACAGAGTAAGTAACCTCCGACGAATTCATGAAAATTGGACAAATAACTATTGCATACATGTAATTTTAACATGACTGAAGGTCAGTAACTGAAATCTGTGAGCTACCGACTCGGCCCACACAAAAAATTGTAATTTAAAATAAAATTCCTGCATTTCTACACCAACTGCACTTGTGTAGATTAATTTGATAGAGGGTGCTCCGAAAACCAAGACTCCATCTACAACAGTATATAAGTTGATGGATCAGGACAGGAAATGATTATTAGAAGAATGACTTTGATATTTTAAATTATATTTTGAAAGACATTATGTCGCCTACAATGGTGATAGGTTACCTAAAAAGCTTTAATTAGGAATTGGGAGAAAGTTTCAGAGTGACAGAAACACAGAGCATCCCCATAACCATAGCAACCCACTCTCACTCCTGCCTATGGTATGAGAGGAAAGAGAGAGCTGCTGTGCTGTGCTGCGCTGCTGACTGAAATTACTCTGAGCAGCATGCATGGAAACACATATTTTTATCACTTTCCCTCTCATGGTCTGAATAACTCACTGTTGTGCTGTGCTGCTCTGTCTTGTCTGTCCATGCGCTGTAAGTAAACTCTTTTTGCACCACGACATCATCAGTTATGAATTAGTTTTTCACTGCATGAGAAAATAGACATGTGGTGTGAGAGCATGTGAAAAGTGTCAGTTGCGTGAGTCTCATGGTCTGCATGAGTTGACAGCCCTGAATAAGTTGGACTATATCAAAGTACAAAACTTGTACTGGTGCACAAAAAAAGACCTGAGATGACTTGTGATTTGTGCCATTGTTGTTGTCCATAGCTGCAACACTTTAAATCTGAACCTCAATATCTTTATTGTTTGTATTACTAGTTTAAACATATTCAAATTAAAATTTTGGTGAATGGATACTGAACTTAGCCTCTATCTTCACAATCGCGTTTGTCCAGTGCTTCTCATCATAACTTGAGATCAAATTTCTAACATCCCGCCATGAAGGCTTAGTCTATTCAGGGTTGTAATGTACAAACAGAATGATCTTTCTGCCATCGGGCTATGTATGCAATCGTTGTATGTTATCTACAAGTTCTCCACCCTCCGGGTCAGTTGACACATCGATTCCCTAATGGCCGCCATCACCCTTGTTTAATTGCTTCTTGTGTGTGTGTGTATGCTACCGTAATGCTTACAGTGTGTATTCGTGGGGGCTGGTATTCATACAGTTTGTGTTTTATGTTTGTGTGTATGGCTGCTAATCAGTTGAGACAAGGCTATTTTTTCAAAGGAGCTTCATCTGTTGGGTTCACAGCAGTCTAATTAACCCAGAGGACCAAACAATATCCTCTGTTTTTATAGCTTTGTGATATATCTCCCTCCAGGTTCCTCATTGGCTGTAACATTTGCTTACTGATCAATGGTCTGGTAACATACTTTTGAGATCAGCACAATTTTTTAGCATTTAGATTTTGCATTAAAATAACTGACTTGTTTTTTCTAATTTTGCAAGCAGGTTCATCGTAATTATTAATATTAATTGAAAAATTTGATCCAGAAAAAGTTGGCATGATATTTGAACACTCATTGTCTCCAATTAAGCAATGTGAATTTGAAACACTCAAGGTTCACCTATTAGCTTTTTTTCAATGCTTGACTATGAGACCATGAGATGCAATCTAAAGCTCAAACAAAATATAAAACATATGTTGTACTAACAGGCAGATTGATGTGAAATTTGTGTGAGTCATTACAATGTTGACATTTCATGACCTTCAAAACTTCCATTGTATCATTGACCCTCTGCATAAAGGTGGAGATATCAATCCCCTTAATAGCCAATTGACCTCTGCACTTGCTTTGTCTTAAGTGATTTAATTACTAGTTTAGACAAGAAGAAACATTGTGCCTCCATATTTATAGACTTACCAAAACCCTTCAATACAGCAGGCTTATGTTTAACTGGGACCAGAGGGTTGTAAAAAGCCCAAGTAGGATTCTTGACAGTTACTAAGGGTGTGGAATGGTAATCTGTCCTGTTCACCATAAAATAGATAAATACATCTTTAAAACACCATTTATACTCAGGCAGCCTACCCTGTATAGACAACATAAACTGGTCGTCACTATGAGGAAAACCTGTTTGGAAAAGAAAGCGGGAGCATGACATATTTTTACGGTTGTTTTGATGTATGATGCCCACTATGTTTGTCGTAATCACGGTCTTCTATCCAAGTGTAACACTGGAACTGAAAAGTGACAGGGTGCAAAGGGATGGGATAGTTTTTGTTAGCCCTATTCCAAGCAAGGACACAGCTTCCAGTAAGAGGTTGAGAGATAAACTGAACACAAAGCAAATATTGACTCCTCGCAATTCACAACAGCACCAGCCTTGACAGAAAATCTGAGTTTCTGTAACTCAAGTCTGTTTTTTAGCCTAACAGGCCATTCCCTGCTCACATCCACTGATCTATAACCACTGTGAAATCAGCGAAGGGAATGGAGCATTTACACAAGCTTGCGAAGTGAGCTATATTTAACTTACATTTCCAACTGCTGTATCTTAAACTACATAATGCTGAAATGCAGTTTATGATTTCTTGGGGGGATTGCAGTAGAAATTAAGAAATGATTCTTACATTTGATCCATAGGAACTGTGCTACAACACACTTCCTATAGATCAAAGCAACACCCCTAGACAAGGCTTTTTAGTGACTGTATGAAACAACTACACAAGCTTTACCAGTGGTGCTACCATGCAGTAAGCAAACAGCTGCTTGAACAGAATGTGATTTCATGTTGATATCATTACCCTGTATGTGGTTTACAGCCTCGGTGACGGGGCCAAAGGTTCAGTTCTCTCACATTAGCTGAATCACAATGGCCTTTAACGGACCTGTGAAGTGACTGGAGGTCTTACACTGCTCCACTTCATCACTTAAACACCTTTTAAATATCATCACAGACTAATGGGCCCCCTGCTCAGTTGCCAAAAATGTTGTGTGTGTGTGTTTATGGGTATGGACGGACAAACATGCGTGGTAAAAGTTGAAATCATTAAGAAATAGTAGGATTTTTTAAAATGAGGTATATTCATCTTGTCAGGTAAACCTTTGAAAGAGCACTGAGCTGATTGAAAATCTATGCAGCACAAGTAAAACTGTGCATGTGTGTGTGCATTTATGCATGCTTTCTCCACATGCATGTGCGTCTTTGCACGCAAGGGTAAATTATTGATAGTTTGGAGGCATGAGTGAAATTACTCTCTCCTCCATCAGCTGTTCAATATTGCATTCAATTCCTGATCCTGGGAACTACAGTGAAGATGATTTTCTTGCTACTTGCTGGAAATATTGTCTTTTTTTTTCCTTTTTCCCTGTTTCACTTTTTCACTTCAGTTCCCAACCCAATAACATTTTGTTTCAAATTAAATACATCCTCAATCATCCCTTTACTTTATTTTGATGCTGTCATGCTGTCAGAAAGTGCTTTACACAGGCAGAAATGGACAATGTGGGTGTATGTGTGTGTCAGAGAGATTGAAATTATGTGTGTATGTTATCTCCTCTCTGGCTGCCCTGAGGAATAACTGTCCAGAGCGTTCCTTGTGCCTGGTAATGGCATGCTGCTATCTCACTCCACGCTGTGCTGAAAAGAAATGACTTTCCAACGTTATGGCTTTCCTTGACTGCTCAAGCCTGATTCAGCAGCAATGAATGGAGCCTCATCTACTGCATTTGACATTCCAGCCAAGCTATATTTTCATTAAAAGTTACATTTTATGGAGTTTCTAATTTATTTGATGTCCACAGCAATACACACAGGTAATGGGGCATAGTCAAAAGACAGTGAAAGGTAGTAAACATCCTTTAACTTGCTGTTTTCACTGGACAACTGTCACCCTGTAAAAATGCCAATACCAACTTTTTTTCAGTCCTTCTATCATATCCTCCTGACACATCCAGGGTCTTTTTGTAATGACTTTTCAAATTTGATGAGTGGGTTAGAGGCAGTTTTCCAGTGCAGTTTGAGTATGGCATAATGACTACATTATCGCTTCACCACAGTTAGTTAATTGCAGCATAACTTGTTTATGAGTGGCCAGGGGCTTGACTTGCCCACGGTGAAGCTGAGCTAAAGTGATACTGCAGTCTGAACTGCTGCTTCATTGGAAGAGGAAAGAGTACCATGTTCAAAATGGCAGTGCCCTGTTGTCTGATGCTTTTCAAGTCGAAATGAGCCATCATGATGAGCTCTTTTCTCTCCCTGATGTACACTTCCTGTCTGGCTGTGTTCGCATCCCCACTCACTTGTTCATTCTCAGAGTGCTCTCTCTGCCATTGCCTCTGTAGAGTGTTTTCTCCCTCATTCTTTGCCAAAGCGTGCACTTGTATGTTCTCCTGCCTGAGGGCTCTTAAGAATGCCGTAAAAGCAGTGACAGCTCGGGGCCTTACAATCTCCACAATGGAAAAACCAATGGGAGTATTCATCTCCTGGGCTTGACAGAAAAAAGGATATGACTCTGAGATGGGGCCAGGATGAATAGGCCTTGTCCTGAACCCATGGAGGATACAGAGGGCTGGAGGAGCAATGTCTGGCTGCTCTACTATCTATCAGGCAGCAGCTCCTGGGGGGCCATCACAGCAATCGATAGCTCTCCTCAGTGCAAGGCTGAAATATGGGGGTCTCTCCACAGGCCTGGAAGAAACGTGTGCTGTTGTTGTTGTTGTATCTTGAATACTAACACCAATAAATAGATTGTCTCTTGGTTCATTTGTTCCCAGTTTTCTCTCATCTCTGGCAGATAAAGCTGTCTGGGGTTAGGTTGTCACTTTGCAAAAAAATCCCTTCCCACGTTGAAATGAGAGATTGTAAATAAATGCAAAATTGAACCATTTATTTCCTGGTACTATTTTGAGGCTGTTCAGTATTTTATGCCACATAAGTGTTTAATGGACCTGGTTCAAGTGTGGTTCATGGTAACCTACAAAATAGGCGTCACCAGACCTTCTTGACTCCAATGAGTAGAGCTGCTAAAGTGCTGAGCCTGTAGATCCTGAACAGACAACAAAAATGATGACATGCTTCTTTTTAGAGATACATGAATCACCTTTCGTGGATCTATGGCCCTGGGGAATCCCGGTGTTTGCTCTGGGGTTTCAGTCTGACTAGAGCAGACTGAAACTTCCAGAAACAAAAGCCCCATAAGGTTTGTGAGTGCCATGTTTAGGGAATGTAGATGGAAAATATTGATGTCTCAGGGGACATCATCTATTTCCTGTGGTCCTTAAAAAGAATTAATGATCTATAATTTGGAAATTTTCTGTGTCTGCATTGATTTAAATGCATTGGTAATGGACTAATTTACACACAGAAGCACTATACATACATGTTGATTGATTGCCATGACAGACAATCATGGTCCCCAGAGGATGAAGCCTACTGTCTTTGATGATATCATTATTACCAAGAATTATTAGAATTTTAATTTCCAAGACCTTGTTTTAATAATAACCAAATAAAAAGTTGTTAAACAGATTGAGACTAATCATCCAATCAATTAGTTTAATAGTTGTAATCCTCCCATCCTAATATTTTAAGACCAAACAAGAGATAAAATAACTTGTTGAAAAGGATATTTGTCATATTATGGCTCCTTTTGAAGGTACTTGGGATTTACTGTAAATCCTCTGTGGAAGCTTTATTTCAGTGGGGGAAGGTAGAGTCAGACAGAGGGCTCAATCTCCACTCTAATTGGATCTCTGAGGATTTAATGAAGACACTATGCTTTGTTGTTGAATCTTTTGGGGAAAAAAGTCTAAATAAAGTAAAAATTCAATGTTATTGTTAGACCAATGTTACTCAGTTTATGGCCTTCATCTGGTCATCATAAAACACATGACAACCATTTAAATAGGGTAGGTATGAAGCAGAAAAAAATAGGGCACCTACACAGATAGGTTGGGTAAATTGTCATGTGCCTTAAGGCCAGTTGTCATCCTAGATTGGCAGAGAGGCAACAGGAGTGTCCAATAAGGGACATGGGTGAAACCGTATTTGGTCCATTAACTGGAGAAGTGCAATTAAGGGGTGGTATTCGAGTTTGTACAGGAGAGGGTGTAATCCAATTTGATGTGGCATACTTTGAAAACACTTTTACTTTTTTTTTAATAAAGTGCTTGTAGTGTAAAATTTGGTGATAATTACTAACAATGAGCAATGTTGTATCTGCTAAAAGGGCACTTGATTGTTGATTATTATTTGCTGAAGATGTTCAAATTTGAAGGCATTATGTTAAACGAAGAAGGTGTATGTGATTCTGCATTTAGTGAGTGAATAAGTACCTTATAATTGAATAAGTATGAGAAACCACAATATATGTGATTATAGATACCATACTTTTATATTATTATTATTAGTAGTACTATAGAAAAGAATGCAGTAATAACAGTAAATGGGTAATATTGAACCTAAAGACATCTGTGATAAACATTGCCCACACAGCTAATACCAGCTATGGAGGATAGGGGGAAGCACCCAGTAAGTGAAAAACTACTGAACTTGAAGCTACGAATGATGTAATCCAGAATCCCCCTAGAGCAAAACACCTGCTAGCATAGAAACGGAAGGAATAGCCATAAAAGGTGTTTTAGGGCGTCTTTAGGATAGGCGCCAAGAACGTGAGTTCAAGTTGAGGTGAAAGAGGGGGCGAAGAACGTGAGTTCATGTTGGGAGTGAAAGAAGCGGATTGGTTGAAACTCACTCCACCGAGGGAGGGGGTTTAAACTTTTCTGCAAGGGCCAACAATATAGACAGTATAAAAGAGGCCCCAAGTTGTAGCTCTTTGTGTCATTTATGCATAGATTCTGTCTGTGTATTTTGGCTCCGGGTTTTTGCTGTCGACAATAAAAACTCTAACTGCATTCAGACTGGACGACTCCTGGTGACTTTTTGATTGAGTATTTTTTGGAACTTCTGACATTCTCCGAAGACGAAGTACTCAGAATGATTTAGATTCGTCATGCTATATACAGAAAGAGTAGGAAGAGCAACAAGACATAAAACAATACAGCAATAAACTACAGCATAAAAACCCCAACAAAAAAATTCAAATTGCTTCTGACTGACATCATCCCCTCTTTGGCTAGAATTAATCCCTTCCACACCTATAAACAATTGAGACAAACTTGCTTTTCATTGAAATGTCTTGCAACAGGACTGGTTACATCATTCCTCTTAATGGAGCATATATGTCCAGTGAAATGTTTTTTAAGGGAATGAAATGTCTCACCTATATGTATTTTACCACGTGCACACGGTATCATATCTTTTGGGGAACTTACATCATCACTAACTTACACCTCCAGTTTGAGTTCACTTTATGTGTGCATATTAAACATTTAAAATCCTGAAAAAGGACACCAAGAAGTTTGAGCTGATTCAGCTATGAGATAAAATTGAAAAAATATAAATCAATTACAGACATATCTCCAAGGCATTTAGGCTATGTGCATGGAAAATTTGAGCTCAGACAGAGGATTTCATCTCTAGTCCCCCTAATCTCCTCATAGTACTAGTTCCACTATACAGAGCTGAAAACTGGCACTCAGAAAAATCAAAGCCTGTACACAGAAGACTAAAGGTATGCACAGTACTTTTGCATAAACTTATTTGTTTCTAAAGCTCCCGACAGACATAATGTAAAAGATGAGGCTGAGAATCGTCAGTGATGCTGCACTGGGTCCGGCGTTTAGTGAAAACGTCTGACAGATGGTGTAAAGACAGATTGTTCACACCAGTTGTTTTGCTCCTGTCTGTTTTAATATTTTCATTCTGTGAGAAATGGCCAAAGAGCCGTTAAAGGTCTCTGATTAATACTTAAACCTTTATCTTTTCACTGACTCTCTCAGCAAGATACTGTGGACTGCAATTACAAAGCATGAGAGTGGAGCAGGGAAATAAACAGAGGGAAAAGACAAGAGGAGCCAGAGAGATTTTTCTTCGGAGCTATTGATGTCTCAGCCTTTATTCTCAGACAGAGCCGGGTCTTTGGCCTGTTTCTCAGATCTAAGTCCTCCCTGTTGTGCTCAGAAGCAGCCAATGAACTGCTCCCCAGGGAGGGGGTTGAGGGGACTTGGAGTCATGGCCATTGACACCGTGCATTTCCCCCTCTTTAATCCTGCAAACAAGCTCTAATCAGGCCCAATCTGCATGGCATCTGACAGAACTGAGCCCGGCCGTCTGTCTTTTACTGCACTGCCACCCGCTGATCAATGGGAATGTGAAATTATTAGCTGGTGCATGTGGCAACCAGTACTTGCAGCCAGGGTTTTAGTTTGGTGTGTGTGTGTGTGTTTGTGTGTGATTTAACTCTTGACAGTTAGTTTAAACAAAAGGATTTAGCTATGAGTTTGTGTTCTGTTGGCCAGACTTGACAGACTGTTTTGTCAAGAGACAAAAAAAAAGACAAGACGTGGGTTTATCCGTGTGTGTAATCGTATTATGTAATTCTGCAAGGCTGTTTTATTAAAATGAAGAGAACCTTTTGCTGTAGCCTTGGTTTTATGTGTGAACGTGTCTGTTTTTTTACATGTGCGTGGGTATGTAAGGTGATTATGATTTATTGTTTTCTTTACTTATCAACCAGACTTTTAGCATTGAACCTTTTTCTTCCATTTTTCAGCACCAGTTGCCAATTTAAAGGCTCCCTATAAGTTCGTATCTGCAGAAATAAGGGCCAGTCCCAACACCCACACATCTCTTCCTACCTTATGGCGCTTTTCCACTATACAGTTCTAGCACTGCTCGGCTCAACTCGACTCGACTCGACTCGGTACTGTTCCAGTAATGACATTTTTTCCATTACAAAAAAGTACCTACTGACTTTGTGTTATACGTGAAACAAAACACATAAACAATGGAGGACATGGAGGCGATGGTGTTGCTGCTGTATGTGGCTTTTTGTCACACACAAAGCAAGAAAATTGAGCCGTATGGCTGTATTGCTGTTGCCGGTATTTAAAAATGGCGGGTTTGATTCTTGTGCGGGACGGCAAATGACTCTTCCAGTGAAGACTCTCTGACCAATCAGTGGCTGGCAGTCTGGTGACGTCACATTTAGTATCGGCTCGGCTCGCTTGGAACCTCACCAGAGCAGGTACTAAAAAAGTACCAGGTACCAGATACTATCCCTAGTGGAAATGCAAAAAAAAACGAGTCGAGCCGAGTCGAGTAGTGCTAGAACTGTATAGTGGAAAAGCGCCATTAGACTTTCTTTGGTACCGGCAGTCCATATAAAGTGTATTTGGTAATTTCATATTAAATAACAGAGAATTCTCATCACATTACTTTATGTAGCCACAGTTGATCAATGTTTGAATAAAACTAATTATCTACATCTTTGCTTAGTTCTCTTTAAGCTATTTAGCACTAAACACAAAGTACAGCTGAGTCTGTTTGAAATATTTTTCATTTTCAAGGTATTATGTCTTAAAATGATTGGAAAAATTGAATCTTTGACCTGATGCCAGTGCCAAATAAAACGTAATGGTCATTCTGGGGGGCAATGCTGTACCAAATTTCATGATAATCCACACCAAATAGTTTAGCAATTCAATCAAAATTACAAAAATCAACATTCAGATGACACCAGCCTAACCCTAACCTTAACCCTAATCCTACAACAGGAAAAAATTGTTTTCACAACATATTTTTTAATCTTGACAGTGGTTACAACCACTTGCTTCACTTTTGGACAATCCTCTGTCAAAACGCATACATTCCCGACAGATAATGTTGTTCAGACATACTTCAAAGGTCTAATGAGATCCCAGAAAGCTTTGGAAAGAGACCTGACATTCCCCTCAAGAGTTGAACAATCTTTCTTTTCTTGTGTCAGCGCTATTTCATGTTGAATCCTTGAAGTGTTAGGTAAGATAAAAAGATTTTAATGAGTGCCGTTCCAAAGACACCCACGTACCCATCCCTATTCACTCTGACAGTGCAGCAGGAGAGCAGTAAATTGAAGGCTAATGGATTTCTCTGACAAACTAAGAATCAAGCTGAAATGGGCACAGTCTCATCTATGAAGGGAAATGCCAAGTGCTTTTCCCTCTGCTGCCTTTATTGGAAATTTTCTTTTTTTAAATTCCTGATTTAAAGTGATGTTTCATTTTGTAAGTGCACTTTCACTATTTCGCACACAGCTCAAACTCAGTTTAAGAAATTTTGGCTGGGTTACACAAGCAATGTGTTTTTGTGTGGAAAAAAGAACAAATAATGTGGGTCACACAGGTGCCCCAGCTATATTGAAGTTTAAACGTAGCATTTGTTTTAACTTAGTCGAGGAGATAAGCAATGACAGTGGATTAACCTAGTCATTTCTTATTAGTTGTTGCCATGACAGAAAGGTTAAAAAGACTAATAGAAGAGACAAAGAAAAAATATTTCTTTGATATTCACTCCAGTTTTCCTGTGATAGACTAAATCCCTTTATATTTATAATAAAACTGACATTTACAGATTAGGGTTGGTTGCATTCACTTACAATGGGCATTATTGCCTAGTGTCACTTTGTTGGTGAAATTTTAGGTTGGGCATCTTATAGGAATATTTTTGGCAAGTTTGACTTTTGTTGAGTAATTATTCTTGACTAATATGTGTGATATAGCCATCATCACTCTATTAAAAACATCAATATACAACAGAGGCAATATCAAACTATTGCTTCATTAATTGATTAATGAAGCAATTAAAGACACAGAATGTATGTAAGCTTGTTCACACAGCATAAATTACTGTTTTTTAACACAGCATTTTATTGAATGCAGGGGCGGAGCTAGACCCCCAGTGCAGAGAGGGCGTCACATTCTCGAGGGGCCCTTCTGATAGTAGTTTTAAAATTCATAACTGTAAAATAGCTGATATATCCTGTCCTATCCTATGCTATGCTATCCTGTTCTGTCTTGTCTTGTATTATCCACAAACACAAATTGTCAGTTATTGAGCCAAGCAAGTCATTTGTATGTCTCAGAAAACATACAGAGAGCACAATTTGTCAGACAAGCTTGTTCAGAAGAACAAACAAATAGAAAATGGGTTCCCAGTCACGTTCAAATGTTTCAGCGGAGAGGACGGCATGCGGTGCTCTACATGCACTGATTGATGAACGGTTCAGCACAACCGCCAATAGACAGCAGCAGGCCAGGTGCACTGTCTCAGCACCATGTCTTTATCACACAGGAATAACATAAACATGAAGTAGACACAGTTGTCTACAACAATACAAGGCTTATTCAAATATAAAATAGATACAGCGGTATACAACAGTATACAAAACCTATTCAAATACAAAGTTGACAGTCTACAATACCAGAGGCAGGGACACAGACAGGTGCTGACATGTGGTAAGAATGGAGTTAAACAACAGACTAATCTAACATTCTTGCTGATTTTATTCCCAAATTAAAATTAATAAAGACTAATTATGGATGTTTCACTCACCAGTTCTTGTCCTTTCTCAACCTTTTGCAGTTTAGTGTAGACCTAGACCAAAATAATCCGGTTTAACATACTTTGTCCATATCACGGTCCCTTTTTAAAACTTCGTCTTTCTCTCCTTCATGGTGGCAAACCTGCCAACCACTTTGTCTTTGTCAATGTTTAATGTCCTGCTCAACGCCCAGCAGAGTGAGGTTAGAAAGTCTCATCTCGTCCATGCATGAATGCAAATAGGCTTTAATGAGCCTCAGATGGCTGAAACTTTGTTCTGCACTGGTGCTGCTGATGGGAATAGTTTTGTGAATTCTTTGGAGAGTGATTACATGTGGGTATGCTTGATCAGTGTCACTGGCAATGAGAAATGATAGGACTGCATCGGTGTTAAGATACATAGCTAACTCAGAATACAATGTATGAAAATAGTGGAACTCATCCACAACCTCTTCTGGCTTGGAGATGTTTTCTGAGTCGAAACATGTGAGCTCCAACATTTTCACTTCAGCATCAGGACGCTCAAAGCATTTTGAATTGGGTATTGTGAACAATTTGGGCATTTCTTTGAAGTAGGAAGGAAGGAAAATCACTTCTCAAACTGAAGTAATATGACTGCTTGGGTGAAGGTACAAGTCAAAAATTCAGAGATAAAACAACATTGTCTCCTACTATTCATCTGGGATCATAATGGAGAAACAGCTGAATAAATGTGAGGAACAAACTAGCTATATACCAGCAAATGTATACCAGCTAGAACAAAGAAAAATGTCTCATATTTTGGATAAAGTTTTCAGTGAAATTAGACATAAACTTTGAACCACTACTGCTGCAGTCTTTCCTTCCCATGGAGTCAAAGAGCGGCAATACAGACAGCACCATCCTGCCATTGCATTCCATATTGTGGTTGGAGGGGCATTACATGCATAGTGATGAGACCTACCATAGAGAATGAATTGAAAAAGTTAAGAGTTAAGCTCTACTATTGTTACATCCCCAGCAGGGCCCCCACTGAGTGTGGGCCCTGGGGTGGTTGCCTCCTCTGCCCCTGTAGTTGCTCTGCCTTTTGATTGGATGTCTTATGTTCCGTCATT
Organism: Scomber scombrus; assembly: GCF_963691925.1. Classification (NCBI taxonomy): domain Eukaryota; kingdom Metazoa; phylum Chordata; class Actinopteri; order Scombriformes; family Scombridae; genus Scomber; species Scomber scombrus. The sequence continues at coordinate 20,637,789 of NC_084986.1, read as the reverse complement.
ACCAACTGGTGTGTTTCTATCTCATTTTGCCTGAATGCTGCTGCTGCATCACAATGGTGTTTAATTAGCCAATACGAACCACATAAAAACCAGGCACATGCATGTGATTCGAGTGCACAGAACAGTATCAGCAAGTGGAGGAGGGAGCATTTCCTGTTAGCATGGGGCTGTGACAAGCATAAGCTCAACCTTCCCCGCATGCTCGCAACTGCTCAATACTCACTCGCTTGTCAAGTTGTCAACATCACTTTCTGTGACAATGTTTTGATAACAACCCACTTTGTCAGTTCTAGAGAAGATTAGGCGAAACTGAACAAATTGCCAATTAGATTTGACTTTACACTCCAAACTTAAGGTCAAACTTGGGTTCAGCATGGTGCAACAAGCTGCAGAAAAGAATTAATTTATTCTGCTGTCTGGATCATTTAAATCTGCATCTGCAGTGGTAAAATATTAGCTTATAACTTAAGATAATATTTAATCCATCTGGAAAATCTTGATGTCATATTTAGCTGTGGTGATTATTATAAGAGTTGATATTGGTAAGGTTATTCAGCTCTCTTATCACCAGTCTTAGTTTCATGGGGGAAACATGGCATAGTGTGATTTGATATCAGAGTAATGATATAATTTGCTTTAGGCAGAGTGAATGGCTGGACTACCATGAGTGAACAGGGAGAAAGGAAAATAATCAGCCTCCCCCTGTGATGATTACTCACTTTCTGCCAGGTATGGATGTGTCTGCCTTTGAGATGTGAGGTCAGCTCTGTTGGTGTCCCTCGCTTGGAGGAATGAAAACTTGTCTGGATTGATTATTGCCCAGGGAGTGTTTGGCCTCAGTTCACATGCTGCTGTCCGTGGCCAGCCGTCTCTCTGCCAGACAGGAAACTCAATCACCAAGTTTTTCTGAGAACGTTGACCTCTCAACATTTCTGCCTTAGGAATTCATCTCTGCCATTTCTTTTGTCTTCACAACTAAATAAAAGTTGTTAGGTTGACTTTGTAGTGTGGAGACAAAAAATTAAATTAAAAAAAAAAAGTGCTCATAAGTTTTACCCAAAATACAACCCATACAGCCTTTATTGTTCACCTCATTTGCACTTCACTGGTTGCAAATTGCAGTCAATTGTCAAATGCACTCAGTGGAAGTTTAAGTAGAACAGTAGTTTTCAACACTGCCATTCTAATACATTTTGTGTTGTTGGTGCAACATGCTCCTTTACCCTTAAAGTTAAGCTTTTAATGTAATGTGACGGTATGTCCAGAATACATACAGAAAATGTGCCACAGAGGATGTTTCATGGAGCACGAATGTTTTCCCTGCTCAATGATGTTTAATTTGTGTCACAGTTGACAGAAAACTTCACAGGAGAAATCACATGTTCTTGTTCAGGTTGTCAGTGCTGCATACAGATATATGGAAACACCCACAAGTGAGAGAGTATGTGAAGCATTTAAAGTTGCACATCACAACATCTTCAATGAATAATAATTTGACAAGCATCTGGTATGTTTTACAAATGAAGAGTTTTAGCTAAGCACAATATTGGAGAAATTCTTCATGCAGGAGGAACAAGTTCTTGACAACATAATTGAATGAAATAACCACATCAAGTATCGGTTGTCTTGTTCACACGCACACACACACACACACACACACACACACACACACACACACACACACACACACACACACACACACACACACACACACACACACACACACACACACACACACACACACACACACATATTCCAGCTGGTGTTTTGACAAAGTCATTCAAGTGACAAAGGCAATCAACAGAACGCTAGCCAAGGCCACAGTCTCGACGCAGCCCTCTGCGCCCCCACTCATCTCCTATGAATGAGGCGTGAATTATTTTCAGCATACAAGAAACAACCAAGGAAGGACTTTTAATCTCTCCTGAGGAGCAGCTAAAAATATACCCTGACACTTGAGATGAAAGTATCTGTTTGTCCTTCTTGGACTCCAACAGGGATACATTTCCTGCTTTGTTTCCAGTGGCAATGAGTAGCCTTTTCTGCTTTAATTCCAGAATCTCCTGTTTCCTGACCCTAGACTACCACTTGCATATACTCTACTAAACAGTGTTACTACAACATGATTCAAGCGTGAGAAATTAAGATGTAGCTAATTCAATTAGAATTAGAGCATGTTGCCAAACTCTATGTACTAATCAAACCAGTAAAGAGATGTAAACACGCAAAATTAAGTGAAACGGTCAGTGTCTGCTTACGGTGGATGTGTAGGGGCTTTAAACTATGAGATAGTCCCTCTTTCTACAGAAGATGAATGTGATGAGCAATAGGTGACTGTCAATAGTTTTTCAGCAGTTTAGTCAGAGACCTACAGTACTGTTGGCTTCATAGAGGACGGGATATTTAGAATGGATCCACAACAGATACAATCAGTCCTAATTCAACCTCGAGTCATGGCAAAAAAACAAGCAAACCACAAGTATCATAACTTCCATTACGACAATTCTCACATTAACCACTTCTCATTCCAAACTATAGTCTAATGCATGACTTCTATGTTGCAATAGTGTGTCTTTGTTGCTCTGAAGCAGTGTTAGAGTAGTAGCCCCCTCACTTGTGTAATAAATATAAGGCTACAGGAGAGTTAACTAAGCTTAGCATAAACATTAGCAACAGTTAGCCTGCCTCAGTCCACAGATAATAAGATATTTTACCAACACCAATATAAATCCACAAATTGGCACATTAAATCTAATTTACTTAATCTGTACAGTGTCAGACTAAACAGTTTTCAGGGTCTAGCGGTGGGGGGTTATTTCCTGGACTATTTCTTCTCCAGGTGCAGTAACTTTAGAGTTTCAGCTAGCTGCTTGGCAACCTCAAAATGATGACAACTCCAGCTCTTTCCAGTCTTTATGCTAAGCCAAGCTAACTGGTTACAGTTACATATTTACCATATAGACATGAGAGTGGTATCAATATTGTCATTTAATTCTCAGCAAGAAATAAAGTACTTTTAATTTGCAGTATGTTAAACTGTTTTGTTGAATTCACCAGCAGGGTAATAACCCACCTTAGCCAACAAAAAAGTAATTCTTTATGTCGAGAAATGTGTTACAGTACTTTTCTCTCCTCCGTGCTTTATTGTAGCCTTATTACTTGTATATTTTTTGCTGCCGAAGCAAGCAGCAAAAGAGTACAGCCTAAATCCATGTAATTGTTTGGGTCCTTCTGCAGTCAGGTGCAGAAGGCCTGTTGCTCCGCTGTCGCCCAGAACATGTTGTCCTCCCTGCAGTAGCTGTCATATCCCAAAGGTTTTATCCATACCAAGGGAGGCTAAAGCTGTAATCCCCTGCTCCTCCTGTGGACATAGTAATACTGTGGCTGTCCAAAATCCCCATTTGTTTTTAACAGTCTTTGCACTGCTTATCCTTCACCTAAATTAAATTTGTTTGTTAGACACAGAGATTAGAGATTTAACTCCATCACATATAATGGTTCATTGAGTTGTATTTATCAGTTTATTCTTATCAGAAACGGATTTACTATTACCAGCAGGTGACTTATCTGTGAATATTCATGCTTTTAACACTCGTAAAATGAATTTTTCGTTGGAGCTCTGACCTGTTACCGTTTGTATTCAGAGTGGAGGGATTTTACATCAAGGTTGTTGTGGTCACATCCACCGTTAAGCAGATTTAAACAATGATCTTTTATCTTTTTCACTATAGTCAACAAATGAGATGGATTGATTTTTGCATTCGCCATGAAGGATTACTGCATTACCCACTCTCTCTTCATTACTCTGTAGGACACCTTCAGTCACTGTACAGTGGTTTTTACTCTTTGCAAAAGTCAAAAAGTGGGAGAATCTTTTGCAATATTTTATTGTCTGAAAATAGATGGATAGGAGGATAGAAAAGAAGATCATATGCTACATTTGATGTACATCTGATCATTTCTTACTTTGACACTACAAATGTTAACCATGTTAAGAAACATACATCTAACTAAGAAGAAACTTACCATCCTACAAAGTAAAATCCTGATTAATTTAGCATCACCGCCATGTTAACCAGCCTATCATCTTGACTATGATCAGTAATTACAGTTGAGTACTTTTGAAGTACTCTAACCCAATTAAAGTAAGATTTAAGATGATCTTTTCATTGGTTATTGGTTGTAGGAGAAACAATATGTTTCAGATGCACAAACTTAAAGACTTTCTTTGTGGTCAAGAATACTGACTGGCTTTATAAATTGCTTTGGGATGGTATCACCTCACTTGTCAGGCGGAGATGCATCACCAGTCAACTGTGAAAAAACCCTGCTGCCAGATGCACTGGGCTGAAACCAGTAAGACTCATCATCACTGTCACAGAGCCATCGTATCTGACCTTCAGACATAAACCCATTCGCTCTGCAGGCAAACGGCTTCACCATCTCCGCTATGAGTCATTACACCCACTCTGCGTGAATGGCAATTCATTTGATGTGTGTGCTTGTGTGTGAGACACTGTGTGCTAATGTATGACTGATGCCTATACACGTACACATACATTTTTATCAAACTCTCTATATTTAATAATTCCTGCACAACTAATTTGACCTTTGCCAGGTTGGCATGGTAATCCTCTTCCCGAATCAAGACGGATGCTAATTTCCTGCATGAGATGTTAGATTGAATGTAGGATTACCCAAGTCACTTTATTGAAATAATCTTATGGAAGTGCATGTCCATCAACTATACGTGACCAGACTTTATTAAACTGTTTCCATCACAGGGAAGATTCATTATCAGAACCGCATTATCACTCTCTTCGACAAAAGGTCGACATATCGTAGTTAGCCTCTTCACGTTGCTGAGAACGTGTACATTATATATTTCCTTTTATAGCAGAGAGCTCATTTGGGGTGTGTAGACTGGGAAACAACACAGACTGTGAGACAAAAACGCTGCAGGCATTGCTTGTGGGGTAGATTAATACAAGATGTTTAACTCAACAGAAACGCATGATTGAAACACAATGTTTACAAAGTATACACTACATTGCACCTTGAAATAACATGTATAATACATACCAAAAATGAGACTTTAATTACCTCAATTAATGCACCAATTAGTCTGACTATTTATGTTTAATGTATCACAGTGATTGTAGCAGGATACTGAACAGCTCACGTGCCCATTTAAGTTGCAAGCAATGTTGCATTTAAGGTTTATCGGGTTGTTTCATCCAAAAGGCTAACCGCTAACATTCACCAATTATTTGTCGTCACATTGTTCAAAACTGAGCTGCACACATAGATTTAATATGCTTATAAAAACTGAACTGTCAGAAAAACATCACTTTAAATGCTCTGTTTCTCAAATTCTTCCATTGGACATTGGAACAATTTATAATGTGACCCAGTGATATCCAGTGAATATGAGGGGTAAAGGTTCAAAATATTGATCATGGATAAACAAAATCACAATTTGATGCACCATCATTATTGCGACTGTGTAGCAGCAGTGAATGTTGGACTTAATTAGGGCTACAACAATGGAGAGTCGTGCATCAAAACAAATCAGAGCTGATGGTTTCATCTGAATTAGAAATCTAATTCTTCTTTGTGTGAGGACTGATGCAACTCTTAAGCAAGTTGTAATGATGGGCTGAGTTTCCAACGTTGTTTCCAGGGTATCCTTGCTTCGACTTCTATTCTATCATTACATTTGCACAGTATTTTCTGTGCAATGTGTTGCAACTTCCTGCCACAAAGCTGCTACTTATGAAATGAACTACTATCCACTTTACTGGAACAGTATATAGTTATTAAAAGGCTATTATATAAAGTGTCATCTGTGTGGTATGACATATAGCGAGAAAAACATAAAATAGGAAAGTGTTTGGAACAAAAATATCACTTTTTAAAATTAAAGCCCAGTCTCGTTGCAGGCCTTATATTGTGGTGTTCCCTGTAGTACATCTCAGTGCATCCACCATTAATGGAAGCAATTTTAACATGATTTCCCACAATGACTGCTGAAATACATTGACAGGCACTCTCCAGTTTTTGGCCAAGAAACACTGCACTTCTAATTTATTTGTCTTTATTGGCTCTTTATAAGTTTTTGGCAGGAAAGGCATTAATCACGTGTAATTTGTTGACCTGAGCAGATAAAATAAACACTTATGAAAGCCTCAGAGGAAAAACAGAGGAGTTGAGCCCGTACATATCTTTAGTTGAGGCAGGGTTGTTTGTTTTGTTTTCCATCTACTTTTCATTATGATAACACAACACAATAATGTGTTTATCTCTTGGCCTGCTTTATACCTTATATTTTAGTGCCCCACAGCAAGTTGAGAAAGTCTTTCACAAAGATAATTTCTCAATACATATTTATGCTCATTATTCTCTTCAAACTTAGTCCAGAGCTTGAGGGACCAAAATGTTCTTCACTACCACCATGATCATCCCAGTTCACTGATTTACAACAGAGGAAGTGTGAGCTTACATAACACCAAGAGGCTTTTGGATAAGTTTAATGGAAGACATATAGCTATTGTAAGAAAATTATACATATTAAAATGCCTGTTTTATCCGGTACAAATAAATATAAATCTGCAAGTGTTCCAAAAAAAAAGTTAACTGGATTGTTACAGTAAGAAGGCTGCAAATTTCAATACTCTTGCATGTTACAAGATCATGTGTCACACTGGGGCTATAATAATAATAGTGGGTTCATAATATGTGCTAATTATTCATCATGATCCTTTTTAATACCTCATGAACATTTCATGAAGTGTGTCTGACCCTGTTTTTGAAAATGTAATTCAAAGAGAAACCCAGACCTGCACCATATGCATCACAATGACATTAAGAATAACATTTCCCAGTGCCACAGTCTGTCATGGCAATATACACCAGAGTATACAAGGACACGGTAGAGAAGGATACATTGAAATGCAAAAGCAGAGTCATCCCCGGAATGATCCCCTGGTCTTAAAACTCTGTCTGATTGTGATCTGCTCTACAGAGAGCCATTTGATATCTGCAGTGGTGCAGAGGTCTCTGAGCAGCAGCAGCTGTGGGATTCATGCACTGCAGGGGAGGAAAGGTCCTCTACTGAAAGGATTGTTACCTCAGATGACACCTTCACACATACACCCACACATGCACACACGTTCAACCACACACCAAAGCTGTTGTACTTGATCACATGTGCACACTTACTGTACTGCTACTGTTTCACACCTGCAGATGTGTAACTCCTTATATATATTACTGCAACGTAGTTCGAATGGCTGTCCAGAGCCAATGAATGTGTTACTGTGATGTGTGATGAGTGTTTTATGCTCTCTAGATTTTCAACATCTGCTTTCATGTCAGCACAGATGTGTCACATTTGAAATCTACCAACAATCAAAGAGGAGTGATATGGTTTTCCATCATGACACCTTTTTAAAACTAACTTTGTTGGTTTGTCATAAACAGTGAATGTTGAATGCAGCAGGTTTTCAAAAATCACTAATACAGGGATCTGAGCAAACCTTTATGACCTATTTTGCTGGTTTCATGCTGTATGTTAGCTTAAGTGCAAAGGCAATTTCAAGATTTGGTTTGTATGTATTGATTGGCTTTGTGACTTCTGTTATTAGTTGAACAGTTTTGAACAGCTACTTGTAAAAAAAAAAAAAAAAGTTTCATAATGGTTAGTTATGATTATTATTCTGAGCATAATCCAGCTGCTGGTGTTTTCTGAACTCTGTGTGTAACTTCATGTGTAAATATTCTCTGTGTGAGAAATTATGCAGCTCATCATATTCGAAGGTTGTGACATATCAGTTGCTGAGGTTGTTTCCAGTGTAGACTTACTTTGCCAGACCTCTTCACACTCTTTTTACTGTTCTAACAAGAAAATGTCTTTGAGTTGTGTTTAAACTCATAGCTTATACTAGCACAATTTACCTTAAAGTACAGTATGCACAGTAGTATTCATAATAAATATTGAATCTGTAATGTATTTTACTATCACCCTCTGGAAAAACCGTATAATGACTTGACGCTTTGTATTTTTAGCTCTGACTGGGACATAATACTTCACCCTGTAAAAGCAGTACAATTTATGCCTAAATCAGCATCTTACAGGAGCTACTAGTTATGAAATGAGCTGTTTTCCATTTCAAGGAGTTATATAAAGTTATTTTTAGGGATATAAAATGTTGGGCAAGGTTCTTAAGTTTGTGGTGATATAAAATACAGCTCACTGGCCAACTGGGACATACAGATAATGAGTCTCCTCAGACATATTGTGTCAAATTGGAAAACAACTCAGAAATAAACATGGTATAAGAGAATATGCATGACATTGGCCTGAAATGCAGATTTATTAAAAAGTCTATTTAAAACACATATTGTAAGCAAGAGTTTGGCTTCTTGTCACTGGATCTGTAACTTTTCCTATCTTTTAGCTTCTTTTGACTTTTTTGACTGTCAATCAACACCCACACAGCAGACATCAAATCCACTATAAGTCTTCAAATCTTCTTAACAGAGCAATACAAAATGACCACCAGCGCACTTATCAGAGTGCCTGGATTGAGAAAATGTGACTCTTTTTGAATAGGAATCAGTTGAACCAGGGATTTTTTTTTTTTTTTTGGAGCCAGCATCTAGTGACATAATTGACATTGCACTTTAAGGTACTTCCACATTGACTTCAGCCTCAAGCTGTGGTAGTTGCCCTTTGATATGTACCACTAAAGGAAAAAAGAAAATCTCTTTTTACAAATTTTTTGTTTGGTTTCAGGAAACTACAACATTAAACTGTATACTATAAGCTCATACCATTTAATATGTGCATGAAATTTTAGACAAATCGCCTCTTTTAGTTTGGGTGGCTATCAACAAGGTCTGTGACATAATCTACCATCTCCTTTTCGTTTTGTTGTCACTTGACTTTCTGTCCCAGTGTCACTTGTCAGTGTGCGAGTGCCACTTACAGCATAGAGGAACATGTTGCAATCAGTGCGGCGTCTCTGCACTTGATTGTGAAGGCTCTTGTGAAGGTAATATGCAGATGTATTGAAGCTGCTCTGGAAAGGAGCTAAATTACCAAATTGCCATAACCAAAATCTTTCTGTAACCTTAACCATAATACATGTTGGCATTGGACTTAAAAAATGTCACCTTTGAATTTGATTCAGTCTTTTGCAATATTTGTCCATTGTCAGCATTTTTGCATGGTGACTTTAATAAATGTTATGCTCTGATGCTTTTTTCACTCTTACATAACACTCTATTAAGTATGACACTCAGCCCAGCACTAAACAGACCACTGATTGGTGGAGGGGATGGCATCTGCATTTCTGGTGCGTACAAATGGCCGGCCATCCTGTTTGCCCAAGGGGATCATTAAACCACAATCAACAGCATAGTCCTTGTCTCTCCATAACCCACGTCTGCCAAGCTGCCTGCTTGCCCAGTAGCTGGTCCATGCTAAGAATGTGGTGATAACACTGTAATCAGGCAGCCCACTGCCCCACAGGGTGTTAAATAGAGCGGCTCGCAATAAGTCCGATGAAATATGCTCCCACTGAGCTGCACTCGAGACAGGAAGACAGACACAAAAAAACATGCAGACACTCATGAGAATACAGCACAGGCACACCCACACAACCCAAAAACATACCAGACACACAAGTTTGTAGGTGCTTGTGAGGACTGACTCAGTACATTTGCTGTCCTTTAACTCTAATCATCACAACTATATGCCTAAACCCTACCCTTATCATAATATTAACACAAACCTAATCCTTACTCTAAGTGATGATACTGTAAAAGAACAAGAGAACATATGCACAGAGAACACAAATACTATAATAACACCCTAGAAGTGCATTGTGATTATTAAAATCGAAGTAAGCATACATGTTATAAGTATTTAACCCACCAAGTCTATCATTTTTTGCATTTTTGTATTGCATCTATTTCTTGTAATAATAGTGATATACTCAATGTGTGATAATGAACAGGGAATAACATAAATGTGCTCCAAATCCATTACCTGGCTGTATACAATTTCAAACATATTTGCCTCTACCTCCTTTACTGACAGATTATGAATTAAATATTAAAGAACAGGCATTGATTAAAAAAGAAAAGGTATTCATTAAAACTATTGCAGTTTAGTTTGATCTGCTGACTTATAGGGGTTTGTGCTTCAGTAGTGATTTGGGAAGAGGAATATCTATCACAGTACTTTATACTCAGGTAGAATCTGTATTGTATTCTTCACAAATTGCTGCAGACACACTACAAATGTTTAAAGTATGCATGTTTTTGAAGCCCTGTGAGGTGCTGATGTTGCACTCCACCTCCCAGAGATGTGACCGGACGAAATGAATTTTGTTCTTGGAATATTTTCAAGTTTGAATAATTGTTTGTTTAACAACAGTGACTATTACTGATGACACATCAGTAATAGTCTAGTCAATAGTAGTAGTATAGTCATTATTACCTCATGGAGTAATATTAGTTTAACCACTAATCCAACACATGCTTGCATGAAGTGGACCGTTTTGCACTTTGACTCATCTAATGCAAAAATTAGTCTACTTGTTATAAAGACGTAATGTTGCACATGTAATGGGATTTATTGTTTAATACTTTTTTCTGGAAGAAACAACAATAGTATTTTGTGTCTTTTGTCATCAGGCATACGGGAGGCAATTTTGGTGTTTTTTCTCCCTAAAAGTCTTGGCTTGACTTCTTTTGTAACCTAAAATAAATCTATAATGAATTCCCGCTTTGATTAACGGGGGCAGGAGTGGATTGCTCATGACAGCAGCAGCCATTAAAGTCGTGCGAGCAGCTGTCTCCACACACCATCAAGGTCTTGTTAGAATCGTATTATTATATTGTGCCCTTGCTTATGGCAGACAGCCAGGATTTGTCCCTTTTTACAAGAGAGAAGAGAAGGGTGACAGCAGTCTGATGGCCACAGAAGTAAAAGCTGGCGGCTTGTCAATTTAAATCTCCAGACTGGCTGGAAGCATATGTGCTTGGGAAGTGAATTTCTCTGCTTTTTCTTTTCTTTAGTATTTGCAGTTATGTCCCTGAGCGATGCACTTTGCTGGATAAAAAAGACCTGTGCAGCTTGCAAGCACCAGGACTCCAGGCTCATTTAGAGAAAATGTTTTACAGTTTTACATTTTTGGAAATTATCCTTATTTGTTTTCTTTTCCTGGCTGAATATATTTATTGGTTTTCAATTTCTGTTATACATATAATAAAGAAATTAAAAGTAAAACAAAACAGAAAAAGACATTGATAGCACTCTCATATTTGTCGATTAAGTATGAAGCTATAGCCAGGAGACGACATAGCATAACTTAATATAGCATATAGTCAAATGTATAGCTTAATATCACAGATTTGACTCAGGGTGCAATATGTAAATACAGCATTCCTTATTCTTAAAACAATTGATATGGATAAGGAAATACCTAGCAAAAATACTTTAGTTGGAAAAAAATGGAAGAAACATCAGAAAGAGCAACAAAGGAGGGATCCTTCTTCCAGGACTGACATGTGATAGTTATGTATAGAATAGCCCAAGGCAGACAGACAGGCAGCAAGAAATGAAAACAAGATGACAAAATAATACATAAATGATGACATGTATGAAGAATATGATTAGAAGGACGTTCAGCAACTATACAACTCCCTTATACCATGGTTACCTTGAAAGAGTGAGGAGCCCTGACGTTAGTGCAGAAACACAAGCATGGCCAGGAAACAGTTACACTGTCAAACTTGATCATTTTACTTTTTAGTTTGTGTACAGATTAAACAAATGAGATACAACATGTTAATCAGTGCTTGAAAGGTGATTTTTTTTTTGTTTTTAATTTGTTTTTTAGTCTTTGGACAGAGCTAGGCTAGCTGTTTTGCGCTCTTTTATGCTAGGCTAACTAGCTACAGCCTCACACTTCGGAAGGTGTCCTTTGAGAGGTAAAGATGGATAACTATGACCGTGAGATGTTGTGTGGAGAAGGTAATGGAGACACAGCACAACCTTGTAGCTTGTTTCCTCATTGAACAAAAAAAAAAAGATTGATTGTGTAGGTGTTGGTTGAGTTTGACTGTTGAGTTCCTATACACATGTTGTATAGGCTGTATACTGGGGCATGTTTCATTGTGGAAGTATTAATGTAAGCTTTGACCAAGTGGCGTGGGTGCCTGCTAGAATTGTACTCATAAAGCTTAAAGGGGTTTGAAAAATGTACGCTGCGTGAGGACATCCTGTATGTGCAGTAGCCTACAATATGTTGTAGGTACTAGAAGCCCAGGAGGTTGAAAGTGTTGGAGGTCTGTCTATAGGTAAGGCTGTGAACGTGGTCAGGATATTTTTTTGTACTGTTGTTTTTTTTCTCGCACTTCTTTAACGTGATCAATTATTGGTCCATGTGTTAAATAAAAGAAAAAAAACATGTAAACACCTCAGTCTCTCTCTCTCTCTCTCTCTCTCTCTCTCTCTCTCTCTCTCTCTCTCTCTCTCTCTCTCTCTCTCTCTCACCCCCTCTCTCCCCCTCTTCTCTCTCTGGTCAGGATTTGATTCAGGGTTTAAATATAGCTGCTGAGTTGTGTGGTAGTTTTGCGATAGCTGTCTCCAAAGCGACCAACTTCTCACATCCCACTCTCTGACGCAAACAAAAAAGCATCTGTGCAGAGAGGGGGTGTCAACATACAATCAAAACAACAGTAAATCATACTCCAATTTTATGACTTCAGTGAAACGTGGGTAGTGTTTGTTTTGTTTAGTTTTTCAATGTAACATCTGTACAGGTGTGATAATAGGCCAAAGGCATGTGCTGTCCTGTTGAACCCCTTTAAGGTTTTTATGTGACTCAGTATTGAGATTTTTCTCTCAACTGATGTTTTCAGTATTGTAGACATTGTGACCATATAGAGGAGCCAGTGGTAGAGATCTAATTAATGTTACTGTATTTTGCATCTTTAATGTAATGTATTTACTGCTGAAATGGGATGTTTGACAGAACACTAGAGTGAGAGATCAATCTACATGGTAAACCAATGGACAATTAGTCATGAAAAGAAAGTTTGATTGATTTATTGATTGATTTTTTTATTTATTTAAACTTGACCTTACTGGTTATATTTATTAGTTACATCAACTAGCATGGGGTCAACACTGGAAGTAATGTTTCTCCACTAAATGTTTTGGAGTTCAAAGTACATTTCATGGGATGATAAAATCAGTATATCATGGTCAAATGAATTGAATGCCTTTTATATATCAGAAACTCTGAGAAACTATGTGTCTATGTTGGAATAATACAATAATATGTTCCTCTTTTGCAAACCAAGCAGCATATTTTGTGAACTTAATACACAGAATTAATCTGTTAAAGGTGTATATTTTATCTTCAACTGCAGAGAAACCATGAGCAAGAGAAACTATGAAAAGAGGAACATGGTAATGATCAAATACAGAGTGGAAAATGTGGTGATATTTTATTGATATTAAAATGCTAAAAATAGCACACTTAATCAATCCCCAGATTTTTATCAAACTGTCTTTCCTTTCTTCTTGTCTGTCTTCTCCCTCTGCAGATTGAAGATATTGTCACTTGCATCCAGGATGAGACAGAGGGTGTGCCCATCAGAACGGTCAAAAGTTTCATGACCAAAATCCCCAGTGTTGTCACAGGTAAGAAATATAGTAGAGATATAGACACATGTCATATAGTGATAAACCCAGCAGTGTATGCTCTAAAGGTATATGGCAAGTGCATGGTGGACAGCCACAGATACGGGAATAACAAAAGGAGACAATGGGAAATGCAGAGATGCTCCATACCTAGATCCTATTTTGGGAAAGCTGCAAGAAAAGAAAGATGACTCACTTCTGTCATTTGTTCTCAGGGGTACTTTTTTCAGGGGAAGGTGCTCTTTTTTATTTGCCTTAAAACAACAGTTCTCTATTTTTGGGAAATGTGGGTTTTCACTTTCTTGCAGAGAGTTAGATATGAGGATTAATGCTGAAACCTCCACAGGTTGTTTGGCAACCTCATGGCACAAACCCCCCATGAAACCACAAATGGTTGTTTTTACACTTTATTTGTATGGATTAAATAAACGACTTATAAAGTGTTCATTTGTGAGCTTTGGAGATGCTGTTAGGTTGATTTTGTTACCTGGAAGCCAGGTTAACTGTTTCTTTCTGATTCTAGTCTTATGCTAAGCTAAGATAAATGCTGCAGCTTTATATTGAATGGACAGGTATGATAGTGGTATCAATCTTCTTAACTTACTGTCAGCAAGAAAGCAAATAAGTGTATTTTCTTAAATGTGCAACTTTTGTTTTGCTGACATCTTTTAAAATTAGGTTGATGAAAACACCTATTTTGTGAGGTGCTACTTCAATTATAATCATTGTTTTTCCACTTAAGCTTAAAAATTTCGAATTTAATCAAAAGAGAGTCCAGCAACCAGGAGATACTTTGTGTCATCTCACTGCATCTTGTGGTTGAGCCCCATAGCAATGCCACTGAATAATAATTATAAGTGTATTTGAAGTAGTAACGGAAAAGAAAGAGTACAAGCTAGAACTCCTGGTGATTCTTACCCTTATACCCAAAACACAATATGTGTTGTGGCTGCGTTTCATGCTGGCTCCGTCAAGCCGCCTGCTCTGTTTCTCCTGCATTGGATCACTGCAGAATGGCTAAATAGCTGGAGGGAAAGTGGGAGGACAACATTTGATTAAATGTTTGGAAAAGAAAATGTGAGTGTGGAAACATAATGAGTAATGCTGTCTTCCTACTGTCAAGGTGCCCTTAAGCAAGGCAATCAACCCCTGACTGCTTCAATAGAGACGAGACTGTACACTAGGTGTTAACATGTGAAACGGTATTAATGTGAATCACAGGGTAAGCATACTAAGTTAAAAAAATCCTGAATAAACAAAGATTCAAAACATCATCAGCAAGTGGAATCTGACAGGTAGGGATTAATATCAGCCCCCCCGCCTGTGGCTGTAGTTGCTTCGAGTCATAACCTAAATCACTTTAACAGTGGAGCCACAGTGGGAGGCTATGACACACCCCAAACAAATGATGGAAACAAAGAAAGGCTATTAACATTCCTCTGTTTTTTCCCCCTCACTCCTCGCACTTATGGAAAACACATCACCCAAATATGCCATAAGCAGAGCGTATCAATAAACACAATTACTACAGCCGCAGATGGATGTGCAGAACAGCAGCTCAAATGTTTGCAGCTGAGTGCCGAGGGCCAGGAAACTAATGAATGATAGAGAATTAAACACCACCTCCCTCAGGACTCAGAGAAAGCAGAAGGGAAGCTCAGATGAGATAATACTTTGTCTCTGCTGCAAAAAAAGGACTTATGCTTATTACATCAAACAATATCGAGTCTCCTGAATGCCAGCAGCGTGAGACCTTTTTCACAATCTCAAGTTACTTGAGATGAAATACTAATTCTTTGTGACCACACACTGTATAACAGTCATGTGTCTTTCTTTGTCTGACCTGATTCAGGTGCAGATATTGTGCAGTGGATGATGAAGAACCTGTCCATCGAAGATCCGGGTAGGTTTTGAAAAATAACACCAGCCTGTCCTGGGCTGGATATAATATTTTATTTGTCTAAGACAGTAGTCTCTCATGACAAAAGAAGCTTTATTTACATATAATAATCATCATATACAAAGTTAATGGGAGCAGTTTTTAACACCTGTTTTAAAACAAACCAAAATCAACTCATGAGTTGTCCTTATAGCCACTTTGAGCAGAGATTATTGTAATTATAGCATCTGCAAAATTTCTGAGAAGGCAAAGGAAAGGTAAAATTGGAGCATTGGTCTATTTCTTTCACCCTATTCATCTCAATGTTCCTGGTTTAGATTTGTACCGTGGCTGTTTAATGTTGCTGTCAATTGAAAAACCATATTGTGCAACACAATTCATGCTTTATCTTAATATTGAGGGGGGGGGGGGGGGGGGGGGGTCACAGATGTCTTGCTCAGCAGCAGCCCATAGACCCATTTAAGAGTAAATGGTCAATCTTTGCAAAGATCAACACCATCAGCCATCACTGCCAGAAACTGAAACATTATCAACAGAAAACGAGCTTTTGACAAGTCAACTCTACAAAGTGCAGGCCAGAAACAACACAGCAGTGTGTGTGCAGCAGAATATTAAAACTAAAATAGTGGCTAATTTTCTCCAATGGATTTGTTTTGTTGGCCTGACCTCCAGGCATGGTGGTGGGAGAGCAGTGTTTATTGTTGGTACAGTACAATAGCCCACAGCCTGAACACTGACTCAATCACTGAGTCATCCATCTACATCCCAGTCAAACTGCCTCCGGGCTAGATCCTATAGATGAAATACAGATACAACTCCTTATCTAAATATATGATAAATTGTGATCAATAACTTTGTTTGACATTCAATTATGTAAAAAATAATACCATTGTTTTTTCTCTTCAAATGTATCCGGCTATATCTCTGGAGGCTCATATTCTAATGATTTTTACATTCTGTAGCTGACATTTTATACCGTCATGTGTTTTTCTGAAATATGACCGATTTAGTTTCTGCCGAGTTAATTCCAACCCAGTAGACGGTGCATTACGTTTAAAATGAACCTGCAGTGATCTGTACATTTTGTTCTGTTCCTTTCCCAGCTGAGGCCATGCACATCGGGAGTCTCATCGCAGCTCAAGGGTACTTCTTCCCTATTTCAGACCATGTTCTCTCCCTCAAAGATGACGGCACCTTCTACCGCTTTCAGGTGAGAAGCATTAAATGATAATGAAGGCACAGAAAGTCCTAAAAGGTTTACTATTAATGCACCATTTTCACATTTTGTAATTCGACACCAAACCGATACTCAATGTGCAATTTCTAGGATTAATCTTTAAAAGTTGGTGCCACAGTCAGGGTTAGGGTTACATGGTCTGTTGAGAATCATGAATAAAGGTAAATACCACCTTCTTCATCCAATACTGAGTTGTATTTCAAATGTTACCTAAATAGCTGAATAGCATTTTTATTATTTTCAGTTAATAACAAAACATAGAATATCCTTAGTTTTATCCTTTAGCATGCTTCATTCCCACAATCGCAATGTATAAAATAGCTTAATTTTCAAATAAGTGCTTTTTTATTGTATATGGATTATATTATTATGTACTCAATCACTATTATATTAAATGCACAATGCCAGACACCTTTCATAACAGACCTAAACCCAGACTAATCCCTTCTTCAGCCTGCATTAGTGTGAGAGATACTGAAAAGTCCATCAAGGTTAATCTGATTGTGGAGGAGCTTACTTTCATAAAGACCCCAATCACTTGTTCAAGATTACTCATTCTCTTATGAAATGACAACGCAGCAATCTCGGTCTTGATGACAAAAGGCCCTGTCCACTGTCTACAGCGTCTTCAGTTCTATGTTGGGATCCTGTGACCCTATTAAAAATGAATGGTGATCTGTTAAAATATTCATCAAGCGAGCGAGGGAAGCAGGTCTGGGTTCGGGCTGAGTAAGCAGCTACCAAAAGCCAGACAGACACGTAGTGTAGTAGTAGAGTAGTATGCCAGAATTAGACTCACATCAAGCGACAAAAAGATGACATTTTACTCCTCCGTCGCTGTTTGAAAAACAAGACAATGGCATTAAAAGTCACAGATTAATTATGCCAGACTGTTTTATCCTGAAATTCTTAATTAAAAAGGAAACAATGTTTTTCAAATTCCTCAGTGGGGAATGGCGAGGCAGCACGTGGCGAGATTAAAATGATCTCTGTGTAGCATCTTCCTTCCTCCCTATTCACAGGGACTTGTTGGAGGGCTGAATCTCCATCGGCGCTGAAGGAGTAGTTTAATTAAACCAGACAGCGGTGCACATTGTCGTGCTTTGACCTTGGTTCTCCTTCTTCAAAGTATAAAGTGGAAGAGAAGACAAGAGAGATGAGGAGGAGGAGGAAGGAAGAAGAGGATGAGGGGTGTTATGCTGTAGCAGAAAGGCTTCATAAAGATAATCACCATTCATTAGCATTTCATTTTCCAGGCAAATTAAGTGTAAGACAATGAGAAACACAGGGAAGTAAAATCTAAACAATTAACATCATGCAATATCTCTCAACTGTAGATGATTTTAAGACTGTGATTTAAGACGGCGTACAGTAAGTTATGTCAATAACAATACTTTCGGCATTTCTTCTTCGACTGCTGCTTTTATTGTTTGCCTTCCCGTTGTTTATTTTGCAGCTTTCATCGCCTCTCGCTTTATTGTGTTGCTGCAGTACTCCCACGTCTCTGCAAGACCCCAGGATGCCTCTTACAGGGGGGGAAAGTTTTCAGAGTCAGCTGTTCTGAAACCGTTTAATCCTGATTTAAAAAAAAAATATATATATAAATATATTTCAATTGCTCACATGGCAGTGCAAGAAAAAAACAACTGTCTCGTAAAGGTCATTGTCATCACTTCAGTTTGGAAAGAACATATTTGCCTGCATAGTCTTGACTTTTGCATTTTTTTTTTTAAATTATACATTTCAGTTTTCAGAGATTCGGCGATGCAGCATTGCTATTGCATATACTGTCTGTAAGAGAAATACTAACCATCTACTGTTGTTCCACTCTCACCATCTCCCTTTGTTCCCCCCTCAGGCACCATATTTCTGGCCATCCAACTGTTGGGAGCCCGAGAACACTGATTATGGTAAAAGTCTAGAGATATTATGACATTCTGTTTGTCTGATTTTGTGATTCAAGTATTTTACTAAAACATATTCATCATTTCATTTACTTTTATAATTTGATGCAGTAAAGAAAGACAATAACACTTCAGAACATCAATGCAAATCAATATACAGCCATAAGAAGCTGTTATTTTGAGTAAAGAAAACTAAGTATCCCTATTCCCTAACATAATACTGATACCACTGTGCTTCCACCATTCATTTGAGCTCCTTCACTGCTTTTATAGGTGAACAACATGTTTTCCATATTTAAAAGAGCAGTGCTTAGTCATAAATGGATTATCTTAATCACTGCTCCATTCAGAGAACAATGTTTAAAAATGGTGCTGTAATATGTAGTATGGTGCTGAGGGAGGGTTGATAGAGCTGTTGATTAATATCAAGAACAAAGATTTATGAGGCAGCATTCCACAAACATTTATCAGGTTTATGTCTTTTTCATCTATCATATCCTGAAATGACACTTTGGAAAATATATTTTACAAGCTATTTATTTCATCTTCACTAAGCAACATGCAAATAAATAAAGTACAAATTATAGTGCACAAACCTGTAAGTGAATATGTATAGTTTATCTGTAGATCTTACTGCTACTCAACTCCCACAGTGTCTTTCACTTCTGTAGAAATAACTAAACTGTATAGATAATTGTCTCAATTTCCACTATAGGCACAATCTAATGCTGACATGTAGGTGATGCTATAAAAAGGTAACAAAGAAAGACAGATAATTTAAAAAAAGAAGGTAGGAATTTATTCACACATATTTCACAGTAGTGATAAATCAATACCTGATTCTGACCTTTAAACTGTAAACATCTTAGTGTCATGTGGTTGTCATCTTAGTGTCATGTGGTTTGGCCATTTCAGCTTGATCGCACCTAAAAACTGTGTCATAAACTTAAAATGAAATACTGTGTCATTAGTTAACTGTGCAACAATATTTATGTAGCTTACAAGGGCTAAATGAAGTGTTTTAATAATGTCTTGTTCTTCATTCTGCTGAAGAGCTTTTAACAAGAAAGATTATTTCATCAGTCTGGGTTTTAGTGGGGCACAGTATAATGGAGCACGTAATAATGAAACCCTACCTGTCAGAGTGAACGCAGCATATGCCAAGTTGTACCTGAATATGAATACAAATAACCTCACACTGAGCAGCGCAGCACAACTTGTACCCTCGGCTGTAAAGACCAGCTGATGGGATTAGTCACTCGCTGTTCCACTTCCTGCCCTTCATCTTGTCACAGAGGCAGCCATGGCTGAAGTTTAAGGCTCAGTGCCTCTTCACACTCCACCTCATAATCCTAAAGCAACAGATAGGTGGACAGGCGGCCTCTGAAACTGATTACACACACTCATACCATGGGAGGTGAGGAGAGGTGAGGGGACGAGAGATGCATGGGGTGAATGGATAAATGGACAGAGGAGAATGCGTAACTGATAAATCTTATAGTCTTTGATTCTCTCCGTCTCCCTCTCAGCTATTTACCTGTGCAAGCGGACCATGCAGAATAAGACAAGGCTGGAGCTGGCAGATTATGAGGCGGTGAGTGCCGGACTGCTACTTTAACCTATTACTTGTTAGTATTGATCTGTGTGCCAAGCTTGGGGCAGAAAAAAAACAACCTCCTAAAGGTCAGACTTGTGTATCTGTGATAATATGAGATTTAACCTTCATTTCATTGCAGACTTAAACTTTAAAACTGAGGCATGGCTTCACATTTCATTTTAATGACTGTTTTTAGTGTTCTTTTCCTCCGAGATTTGTGATCATAAATGAAATGTGTGTCTCTATCTTCTCTCTAACAGGAGAACCTAGCCAGGCTGCAGAGAGCCTTTGCCAGAAAGTGGGAGTTCATCTACATGCAGGCTGAAGCCCAGGTCAAGTAAGTGTGCACTGTTACCACGGCAACACATGAAACTACAATGCAGCCAGTGATGTCATTCACACCTAAGTACAGAGTGAAGTACAATGCAATCAAATGTACAAACATACTGCAATGTGACATCCTGTATCATAAACAATGTCTCTGACAGATTCCATTAACCCTTCTGTTATGGAGTTATACGATTACCTATCCAGTGTTCCTATCCTCACTGCAGCTCTACTGGTTTATGTTTCTGAGGCAGCTGACATCATAAATCATTTTATACACCAGCAATGATAGACTTTTGACAGGCTTTAGGACACATGGAAAATGGAGACAGAAGAAGTAAAAGTGAGGGAATGATTGATACCTACTTTGCTTCAAGTTGTCATCAGCCTTTACTGAAGCCTTTTTTTTATTTTTTGGTTCAATTTTATTTATTTATGGATCTTCAGTATAAAGCACACTGAATTCAAGGGATAATCCTAGAATATGGTCCCAAGATCTTTAAAGACAGACACAAAATATTAAGACCCCTGCAGGACTTTTTGAAACATTGTGTTAATTGCATGTGGCTGCTTTTTTGGTTGGCACACAGAAGAATATAATGTTATCCAGATAATGCATTCTTGATTTTCAGTGTATTACTCAGCGACACTTTTGTCTGGAGTGACTTGCCTTTTACCACATCTGCAATACACACATGTGGAGCAATATAGGGCTTAGTGTCTTGCTCAAGAACACTTGGACATGTGGACAGGAGGATGTGAAGATCCTTTATACTTACATCTCTAAGCTAGCCAATTTGTAAATATACATTATGCGTAATGTACATTTAAAAAAAAAAAAGACACTGGTAGCTTTTTAAATTGCACCAAATCATCAGTATTGTACAGAAGAATCAGCTGTTTTTTATGGTTGTCCGTCAACCAAGGATGTACTTGCTGTAGATTTGCCCACACTGCCAATCACATTGTTGAAGTGCAATGGCAACTCTGCAGTATGTACTGTACACATCACCGGTTACCGAGATTGCACACATGTCTACAGAGGAGATGGTGTGTGCAGTGAGCATGCCAGACTCTTAATGTAAGCTTCAGCAATGTTAAAAACTGTTGGACACCCTCGACTTTCTAATCTCCATATTATATCCCTCCGTCTTATCCTTCCATCCTGATTCAACTCCCTCATCTAATGCTAATACCTGGAAAGCTGCATGCGATATTTCTCACACTGACTGATCTCATCTGCAGGATCGACAGGAAAAAAGATAAAACTGAGAGGAAGATCCTCGACAGCCAGGAGAGAGCCTTCTGGGACGTTCATAGACCTGTGGTAAGCCTCTGTCTGTACATGTGAGATCGAGGCCGCCCACTTTATCTTCTATTCTTTGACTTTTCTGTCTTTTTACTGCTCTCTTTGGGTTTACTGTAAAATAAGACAGGCATACCTTCAAAGAAAATATTTAAGTATGAAAATGTCAACTTCAGTAACGCTTTAAGTTCGTGTTATCTTCAGCCTGGATGTGTGAACACCACAGAGATGGACATCAGGAAATGTAGACGCATGAAGAATCCTCACAGAGTTAAGAAGGTATTTGCACTAGTGATTACTAGTGATCATAATTTTTTTCATCAGTGGACATAAGCTGACAAATAACACAATAATATAAAAACTTATTCAATTATGAGATTAATTTGCATGCAAGCAATCATTTTGTGCCAGCTTTTGTGAAATGTATCCCTTTAATTTTACACCAGGATGCTCTGTGTCTTTCTTTGGCAGCTCTTCTCATGCCTTATCTGCACTGCAAGAAAATAATAATTACACATTGTATTTCTCTGTTACCTCTCCTTCTGCTCCACTCTCATCATCTTCAAACTGCCCAGTCAGTGTACGGTGTGGTGGAGGAGGGAACACAGTCTCAGAGTCCCATACATACTCCCTCGCACCACTGCAGAAAAGGCACCAAGGAGGATGTGGAGAAAGAGGTACAGTAAACAATCCCACATTATGTTTTGTTAAACAGTTTGTCCAAAAATGATGAAATCCCCTCCATATTTATATTGTGTAGTATTTATTCCACCAGAATCTGATTTAATTGCTGCAGAAAGACTACTGGGAAGACTATCAACCAGGTCAACTTTAGTACACAATCTGCCGTATTACTTCTTGCACAAATAGAGATTGAGTCACCCCACAAAAAGGGAAGTTATTCCAATGCAAACAAGTTTCTGACAGTGGCAGATGGTGAGCGGACTGAAAGGTTAATGAAAAATCAGAAAGGGGGACAGACATCCAACAGCAACATGAAGCAACACAGTACTGAGAAAATAGGTCTTAATTAGATGAAGCAGATGCACAAACAATACCACTGACTGAGATGAAAGCTGCTAGTCAACTGGTCATGCTTGTTTATATATTTGCTGCAGGTAGACAACCATACAGTGATATTTAAAACAGTTCAAGACATAAAATGCCACTATTTTTACTTCTCTCTAACAAAACCTGCAACTTCTTTTTTCTCCTCTTCAGATCTTATTCCTGAACACCCAGCTAGACCGTCACTGTATGAAGATGTCTAAAGTTGCTGAAAGGTAATCTAAACTGCTTTGCACCAAAACTACTGCACTTTCTGAAAAAGTGTGTCCAATCTTCATCTTATCAGTTGAGAAAGGGGGCATCAGATATTCTCACAGAAAGTCAACCCTGCCGGCATGCTTTCCCATCTGCTGCGCGCTCTCTTGACCATCTATAATGAGACAAACCTGACTTCCCTTTCACAGTATCTGTATTCAAGCAGTGACGGATGGAGGTGATTTTGACACGCCATCTGGTTTCAGTGTGGCATGTTGAAATTGAGGGTACTTGTGTTTGGATGGTGAAGTCCATTTAGGGTTACGCATGAAGTAAGGTTGTGGTTTCTGCTTATATTTCCCTTTAGAATAGGAGGCCTGGGGCAAGGCACAGTCTGGCATGTGTCACTCAACATATGTGTCACAATGTCACTCCCATCTATGGGCCTGTTTTCACCTGGCACCGATATGTGTGTCTCTGGTGATCTGATCACAAGTGGGCAGCCGAGACACACTGCAATTCACACCTGTCTCCATTATGCGTCTCAAGCTGACCAATTTTTCGTTGCTGCCTACGTCTCTTCTGCTAGAAGGTCAAAATGCTCCGTGTTACAGTTATCACATCAGACAAACACCACATTTGTTTCTAGTGGGTTTTTAGGGGAAGTTAAAAAGCTAAGAGCTAATAAAAAATGGTTCAAGAACTAATGTCCCTCTACAGCCTGTTCCAACTGTTCAGACTACTCCAACTCAAGTTTTTCAACTACTGGAACATTTTTACCAAAACAACCACCATGTCCTGCACTGATGATGTATTTTTCTGTTACAGGGATGCATCAGGACGCATTAGCATTTACACTACAAAAGATATGTGGTCTAATGCGTCCTGGACCACCTCAGCAAGTGGTTTGAGTGATGGGATCACAATGCACCTTGGTGGTAGATTACACTCGCATTTAGTATCATCCACAGATCACCCAAGATACATGTCAATGCCAGGTGTAAACAAGGTCATTTTAACAGCCAATGGAAAAGAGAAAAATAAGGTCAGCCTTACTTTACTTACAAAATGGGGTCTGGCATCCAAGGAAAGGATGGTTGAAGTGAGGGATGACATTGAAACAAAAAGAAAGGGATTTTAAAGTAGTAAAACGTCACTTTTAAGAAACACACACTTCAGGAATCAAATTACACACTTAACTATACTGACTTGATAATATGATATAATGTGTTTCCCAGTGGGTGACGTTCAAGGAGAAATGGTTATGGTTAGGGCATACAGTTGATCAAGGGAATAAAATCAAAAGATGCTCCATGGTGGCGTTGGGATAGACATAGGGATGTAAGCTTCACAAATGTTCCATTCATCGTGGGCCTATCGCATACATATTCTTGTTATTTTGTCCATCAGCTGTATGCTGCAAGACAGACATAAAAGCATATGTGTGCACGTGTGTACCGCTATCGCCTATCCCTGCTGTGCAGCTGATAAACAGTGGTGTTTACTTGCCTGCCAGTTCCATCCTCTGCTCAGTCAGTCAGGACAGTTATTACTTCCCAACAGAGCAGAAAAACTATGATTACTGCTTTCTGCTCCTCGCTCTGCCTCCCTGACCCTTTAACCTCCCGACTTCATGCATGGAACTGAGTTTAATTGGTGCTCCACCAAGTAGAATGTTTATGACCAAAACACTGCATGAAACAACATGACATTAATCATGTTAGATGACAGCATTCAGAGCAACTAGCAAATGTATATCTTTAATCTCTTCTCATTAGGAATAGTGTCAGTAAGCCAATACCATTGAATTACTGTTGTAGAACCCAATATGTATTCAATGTGTTGACCAAACCACTAAAGTTTTTTGATATTGATATGTAAGTTCATCATTCATTGACAAACATACAGAGCAAATTTCCAAACTCAACATTTTAGCGCAAAATCTTGATGTCATTCATCACCAGTTTGAACTCTAACCCTAACCTAACTTCCACATATTCCTACAGCTGTTTTAACACATTCTGGTACAGCAGCTTCAGTGAAGTTCAACAATATAGCCCACGTAACCCACGCCTGTGTGTCCGAGTGATATTTCATTCATACTCACTGTATGTGAGTCTGTCTTTTAGACAAACAAATTAGCTGATCATCATAAGAAGCCTGATGATGCTTACTGCACAGTAAAAAGCAGACTATCACAGAATTACACTTCCTCCCTGTTCAAGTAGATTATTCTGTGGTGTGATGTGTAGATTGGCAGCAAGGAATGCCAACTGCTTAAATACACAGCTTTGACAATAGAAAGCAAAGAATGTGTGGCGCTCATTCAGTTTGATTGTAAGCTTTTGAATGTTTCCGTCTGTGCTTAAATTTTTAACTGGCACAAAATGACTAAAACTTCAGTGTATTTTGTGCTCACGAAATGACTTTGATAACCATCAAAACAAGCACACAGAGTTCAGAATGAAAAGGATTGCGTTCATGCTGTCGCTGTCTGTGGTCCTGAATCTCTCGGCTCGGCTGTCCTTTACATTGGAATGCAGAAGTGCTGAACAAAGGATGAATCTTCCTGAACTCTTATCTGAGACATTGTATTATTTTGAGAGGACTTCTTTTCACATACATTTGGTCTGATGATTAAATGAACTCTGTCTCACGACCTCTGCATGCCTTGGTAGATTTTTAAAAAAAATCCATTAATCCATCAATTTGTTTGACATCCTCTTTTTATTTGAGTATTAGTTTTAGTATAATTTCTTGGTTGAATTATCAGTTAGTTTACATTGCTAGAGTCGGGTGCTATGTGTTAGTTCCTATTCTTGTTCTGTAGGGTTGATTTAAAGCCTTTGGGTGTCTTTGGTTTCGTTAGGTCCAAACACCTAAATGATTACACAAAGTAGCTCTTCTAAAGGTATTTTCCTGAAACCTAATAAACGCTCCAGCTAAACTATCAACAATTTAATGTTTGATATAATTATTTTTAAAAAGTATTGCATGTATAATTACTCCAATAACAGCGCACACAATATATATCAGAGGATCCAAAGGCGGGCCTCCCCAGGGGAGCTCTAAACTATTTTAGGGGAGGCTCAATGAATGGAAGTG
The DNA here is from genome assembly GCF_963691925.1 of Scomber scombrus. Lineage (NCBI taxonomy): Eukaryota > Metazoa > Chordata > Actinopteri > Scombriformes > Scombridae > Scomber > Scomber scombrus. The sequence continues at coordinate 20,611,427 of NC_084986.1, read as the reverse complement.
AAAAATATTACATAAATTATCAAAAGGAGATCACAGAGAATAGCCTTAATGTGACATCCCATATATCCCATAGTTAAAGAGAGATACCGTAGTTTGAGGGGATTTGACTGTTTATCCCACTTTCCCAGAGTCAGAAAAAAGACCCTTTTATGTATTTGATGTAGTCTAAAGTATGTCAAACAGTAATTGGGTCAATTGTCTATGGGACCAAATATGAAAAATTATCAAATAGGCATCCAGGAATTGAGTGGAATGGGTTGGGCGTAGAATGGGGGGTGATTGGGGGGGTACATTAGCAGGTACATTAAAATCAATTAGATTAGGCAATTAGAAGCTGTATTCTAGTTTAAATATAAAACAAAGCTGTATTCAACTTATTCCACCTGTAGGGTCAAAATAGAGAGAGTTTGTTATGTAATGCACTGTAGGTGACTTTTCTAATAGTCCCAGAGCAAATTTAAACTTGGCTGTCTTCTTAATAACTTGAAGATATTTTAGTACTTAATTGCAGTATAGCAGCAGTACAGGTGATGAAGGATGGGTGACATGTTATGGGAAAGAAACAATAATGTGTTAGTACAAATTTTTGTCTTATTATCTGTGAGCAATAGAACATTTTGAACTTGCTATATGTAAACTGGAAAGTGGGTTAGAGATTTACTTGCAATTCATTGGTGTAAACAGAGAAATTAATAATAATCTCACTGAAACACTTGCTCAAAATGTCACTGAGTGTTAACTTTTTGACTAGCTATGCCCTCAACCTCTTCTGATCTCTGTCTAATGTTGTGTGTGTGTGTGTGTTTGTTTGTGTGTATCTGTGTGTATCAGTCTGATAAGCTACATTGAACAGTACATGGAGTATGACCCTTTTCTGACACCGCTAGAGCCGTCCAACCCGTGGACCAGCGATGACCCCTCCTACTGGGATCTGGAGGCCAGGTATTAAACCACAACGCACAGCAGTTTTCACTTTCACAGCTGGTGAACATTTTCTTCATTTCATTGAATCTAGAAGTTTCGTATCAGAGTCAGATACAAGTTACAAAATAGATGATTATAGTGTGCAGTGATGCTGTGCAGTGATGCTGTATATTCTACAGACTAACCATGGTGTTTTTGAATAAACACTGTTTGCTGCATCTCTTTTTTATTTACCATCACAGATAGAAAGTCTTTCATGCATGTTATGCTGTTGGAATAAGCACATTTTTGTGTTTTTGCCAGATTGTGTATTTGCTTACAGACCAAAACAATGACGAGGCTTCAGTCCAAATTAAATCCCCTTTCACTCACACCAAAATTATTGATGGTCTGTTAGAAAATATATATTCACTGAATATCTGTTCATTTGTTCTTGAAGACAAAAATTTCAATAAACATCTTCTGTTTTTGGACGGTGCATTTCACCTCATTTTCATTACTGTCAGGAAATATTGTAAGCTGCTCAAACATTTGAACTAATTCAGGTATGTGTAATTTGCCAGACTCAAACAGTGCACATTGAAAATGATGTTAGTCCAACAAAGCACATTTTAATTGATGTACCAATGTCTAAAAGTGTTATTTTATTTAAACTAAATGATGCGTTTTCCGGAAATGAGTATCAGTATCTTGAACACAAGCAGATCACTGCGGTAGAATCAACAGTGATTTAACGGCACTATGAAGTGCAGCGCTGGATAATTACCAGTAATTATTCTGAGTAATAGCCCATTTTCTAAAGTAGTGAAGGAAATTCAGAGGTCGCTCGCCTTACTCAATCAATTCTAATCAAATAACATTCCTCAGTTTATGTGTTACAGACATTACCACAATGTCTAAGTATTGATTGTCCATTGAATAGTTAGAGATATAAAGGTAATGAGCTAAAATATTATCTCTTTCAGAGGGCGGGCACAGCTCTGAACAACTATGCTCTCAACTTCTGGCCTGCCTGAATTATGCTAGAATTAATTAGAGCAGACGTATAATCATTGTGCCTAATGTAGCTTCATAATTCAGCTGAATTGATTAATTGCAGGATAGGAGAAAATATTCCCCGCAGAGATTAAAGTGATTGGATTTCAGATGAGCGTTGTCATAATGCACAGCTTCCCAGACACCAATATCACATCAACATCAGCCCTTCTAGACGTCTCGGAGGCCAATCAAATTTTAGGTTTTAATGTCTGATCCCTTCCTCTGTATTCATCTCTCGGCCCACCACCGCTCCCACGCTGAGGCGCTCTCCACCATTTCCCTGTAATTTAATCTCTTCTAATCTCTTTTTAATCTTGACCTCCCTGCAGCAGCTTCAGGTGGATGCTTTAAAGTGCCTCCCTCTCTCCCTCTCTCTTTCTCTCTCTCTCCAAACTCTCTCATCTTTTAGTAAGGAGCCCAGTCAGCAGCGGGTGAAGAAGTGGGGTTTCTCTCTGGAGGAGGCCCTGAAGGACCCTGCAGGACAGGAACTCTTCCTCAAGTTCCTGGAGTCGGAGTTTAGCTCAGAAAACCTGCGGTGAGCTCACAAGATGCTTCATCATCATTTTTACGTCATGGTGAAATGGAAACGCTTGGAACATGGTGTTAACAGTAATTTCACAGCAAATTTTCTTCAGGATTTGATGTTTTTGAAACCTGGGACTGTTCTCTGAATTCTAAGTGAGATGATTCTTTTAAAAGCTGAACAGCAAGCACCTTTTGTGTGTCTTCATTTCAGATTTTGCAAGGTAACACATATTCAAAAGCTTTGACTGCTCTAAAAATACTCCCCAAAAAACACTGGTTTCTCTTTGGCATCCCAATCTACCACTTCAACCCACTTTCACACTGTAAATTGTACAGTAGGAAAAGTAATTACTTGTGAAAGATTCTCCACTTCCATTGTCTGGAAAATACTGAAGATAGAGCTCGAACATACAAGGAACTACACTTAAATGTCATGAACACACGCTGTAAGCTGCATTTCTACACAGATTATTTCCCCACTTGCAAGTATAATTGCTCTCTGACTTTTAAAGAAGCCAGCTGCAGACACATCTTGCTGAGCAAAAGGATTTTATCACTCAGTGCAAATTAACATGCTGGATTCTTTTTACAGCAACAGCAGGGGAAAGTCCAAAAGATCAGATAAAATAATGCTTCAGTGATGCCTGCTGGGAAAACTGGATGGGAAAGAGCAGCACAGAGCAGTATAAGTACATGGATCGAATATAAAATGAATGAGGGTTGCACTCCCTAATGGGTCAGCCTTCATAAAGGGTTTATAAGCTACAAAAATGTCTCAATAATTAATTAATAATAGAGCTTTTCTACAAGGTTGTAGTGGGATTTTTCTCAGTCTGGCGAACCAAGACTTGCTGTGTTAATGGCTTAGAATTCATCTTTAAGACATTAGCACATCATTTTATTAACCATTAATTAAGCCATTAGAGAGTGTTTATAAACTCTATTTAAAGGTTGCCTTATTAGAAAATGCTACCTAAGAGAGTTAAATAAGATCAGATTTTTAAACTATTTTAATTTAATATCAACACCCTGTTTGTATTAAAAAATATTTAAAATGAGGATTTTTATGTTGTAATTTTCAAGAAGATACATATTCTTGTAGCTCTTTCTTTAACCCTTACATACTATTCATATTCTGACTCATAGTTAGTCTCTACACCAATTCACATTCATAAATTCCTCATCAGTAATTAATAAAGGTTGATTAATCCTTATGTTTTATTGATTAAATGGAAAAAGACATTAACAATTACGGTTTTAAGTTGATAGATAATGATGTATACAACATGTTTAAGTGCTGATTTGTACATTCTCATATAAAAATGTGTATCAGCTGCACAACATTTAAAAAAAAAAAGATGCATTTTATTTTCATTTGAGTAAACTATGGGTCACATTAGGAAAAGTCCAGCTAAAATAAATGTGTATAGGGTGTTTTTACATCTCTAAAATGTAGAAATAGGTCGTGTTGTTAGTGTCATGTAGCTGATCAGCTGATAACTGTATAAGTTAGTATGGTCAGTCAACAGTAGAAACTACTCGAATTCTGCAAATTTGCATTAGTGTTTGTCCATCTGCTTTTTCCGTTCACCTTCAGCTTCTCCTCATTTTACCGTTGAAAAATCAATCGCTCCTCCATCATATGAGATGGAGGGTTTGCTCCAAACAAACACACTCACTTACTTTTCTATACAACCAGGCCTCCAGTGTCCTCAGATAACACAAACAGGTAGCCAACAGCATGGCTAATCAGCTATATCCCATAAATCAACAGTGGGAGAAAGTGCCTTGCAGCTGTTAACTCTATACTTGTGTGTTTGTGTGTACTCCTCAGCAAGGATGTGCTCTTCTTTTAGTTTAATTAAGTCGTTGATTTCACAGAGTTGTTGTTTATTGATTCACACTGCAAATATTAAGATTCATACTGCTATGTAATGCTTATCCCTTTATGAACCAAAGAGGCAATGAGTGGGTGTTTTTGTGATAGGAAGAGAGAGAGAAAGAGAGAGAACATCCTCTAATTGCAAGAGAGAGGAATAGAGACCTGTTAGGATTCACAGAGTCCAGAAATGAACTGTGAGATAGAGCGGAGAGGTTGTTGATACCTATGAGCTACAAATGGAGATAACACACAAACACGCTCACACACACACACACACACACGCACACGCACACACAAGCACACACAAAAAAGCATACACACACAGAATGAGAGAGAGGGTATACGCCCTTATCGCCGTTCACCCCTCAGCCCCTATCTCTCCCACTCTTCTACTCTCTTGTTCTCTTTTCCTGGACCTTTAATTGCTTTTGCTTTTATGAGGGAGCTTTTGGAGGGGCACTACATAGAGAGCGAGACAAGAGAGAAAATGACAGTGAGTAAGAATGAAGAGAGTGAGTAAGATAGAAAAACAGACCCCAGAGGTGTTTCTCTCTATATTGCTGAAGCAGTCCACAGATCAATATAGATACAAACTAATATTAGGGGCAGTCAGTCAGCGGCTTTCTGTTGCCTCTGGTGTTTAACACAGTTAACGACCTGCTTTCCTGCATATTGGTTAACTTATACTGGAATAGACAGACAGACTCACACTGGCGAGTTAAAATTTGAAATGTCTTTGCCATTTTAATGAGCTGATTTTGATGAATTAGATGTTATAGTTTGTGAAACCTTCATGTGCTCTGATGTTGCTCAGTTGGTAGTTGAGTGGATTCTGCTTTGCAGGAGCCTGCAGCATTGAAGATTCAAATCATGTGTTGTTTCTCTCACCTTTGCTGTTTTCCTCTCCTGTGTATTACTTAAAGCAGGAACACCAGAATCCTTAAGCCTGTGTGAGAATATATAAAATGCAATCAGTGCACAAGAGTATGTTACATATATTTGAATTCCACTATGGTTTGTGTCTCTGCTTTTTTTTTTAAATGCCTCTCTCAACCACACATTTATTCTCTCATAAAATTGTTTTTTTTAAATGAGTGAAACAATGAAAGCTCAGTTGTTGTTGTAGTAATTATCAAGACACAATGAATCATCAATGTCAGTATGATATAATCAGGTATATTCACAAATGTCTGATTTTTGGATATTCTTTTTTTTTTTTTTTTTTTTTTTAAACTTTTTTTACTCAATCTTAAACCTTACTTACTGTTCAGGGTCAAATTTGACCTCCTTTTTACATTTGAGAGCTGGAAACACCATAAAACATTTATTTATAGTCAGACTTTTCCTAATTTGACCCAAAGTATACAAATATGGAAATAGAATGTATAAAATTTTAAATTTTTACACACATCTTTATATATGCAAATGTACAAGTTTGACCTGTGTTTATTTAACAAAAATAAAAATAAAAATCAGCATTTTCTATAAAATGTTCTCCTGGGTCATAAACTAGTGATTATGATTATCACACAGGAGGATTTATCAAACATTTATTAATGAATTTATGAATGTGAATTGGTGTAGAGACTAATTATATAATTAATTATATAAATATATATGCATTGATATTGAATGTAGATCTTGTGCTTGTTTAGACACTCTTTTTGTAAAACCATCCGCTGAGGTGCATTTGATTTGTACGTATGCAGGTTCTGGTTGGCTGTGCAGGAACTGAAGAGGATGCCGCAACAGGACGTGGGACAGAGGGCGCAGGATATCTGGACTGAATTTCTGGCTGAGGGGGCGCCTAGCTCCATCAATCTGGACTCTCACAGCTACGAACGCACGAGCCATAACCTGAAAGACCCGGGACGATACAGCTATGAGGACGCACAGGTAGGAAAATATAAGACACGAGAAGAAAGAGAGAGTAGTGGCTGAATATCCTGCATCTGAAGTCAGAAATATTTATCTCAAGCTTCTAATGTAGTACAATAATAATAATAATAATATTTGATAGTGTATAAGTATTTTTTCATTTTTGCTGTGAACCCAACAGAAAACTGCAAGACTCCTATCCAGTGCTGTTCAGAATGATTTTATCTCCCTTTTAATTTATATCTCTTCAGGTGATCAGTGTCAGAGCTGCCTCCTCACAAACTATCCCACACTGTTGCCTGCTCCATTTGTCTTTCTCACACGGTTCACCAGTATCTACTAATGGGTTTATATTGTGGAGTGATTTCTAGAGATAATACGCCTCGCTGGGAGATGGATAAGATTTAGGGGAGGAGGATGAGGTTGGTGTCTATCAAATTTCCTCCACGGTTACAGGCTTAAGAGGGAAGAGTTAAATAAAGAAACCATTGCTCCTGTCAGTTATAGTAGTTGGCAGTGAGCCTCAGTCATCCTGCTCCCTCGGTGACTGCCTTGTGTAGTTTACTGTCTGAGTTTCCACTGCAGGATTCACACATCATTAGCACTGACCTATACTGAAAAGAACTACGCTCGCTCTCAATTCGGCAAACATTTAAACATCTTCTTCTCTTCTTTCTTACTTTGTGTATACTTCCTCTCTTCTGTTCATTCAGGACCACATCTACAAGCTGATGAAAAGTGACAGCTATACACGCTTCCTGCGCTCCAACGTCTACCAAGACCTGCTGATGGCAAGGAAGAAAGTATGTGTGTGTTTCTGTTTGACATCATCTCATGGGTCAATATCAGAATGCATCAGAATGCAATGGTATCATTTCATGTAGCATTGTAGGGATGTCAATGAGGTGCCTTAAAGGGTTGATTCAACCAAATAAATAAAATCAAACCTTGCTTCTTGTGGTATCAAACGGTGAGGTAGGAGTGCTGAGAAAATTGCTGTGTACAGAATAATGACAGTGGTTGGATGCTGCTCTTGTAGCAATCGCCAGCAGGTGTTCACACGTTGTTTTATGTGAAGTAGAGCTGTCGGTTCTAGTGTGTGCTTCACCTGGCTGTGAGACGTGAAAGGCTGCACAATCCTTTCTCTGTTAATTTGAATGATCTTAGTCAACAACTCCCGTAGACCAGTATTAGAATGGGAAGTTGAATGCTACATGTTGTATTTCTCAGAACAGCAAAGAGATGGTGCGTCTACATCCCCTACAAGTCTTTTTATTGCTGACTGCAATAGATAATGTTTCAACCTTGCCTGATAAAGACCTGGTGGGGTTGAAATGTTGCCCTCTTTCAGTTAGTGATAAAAGGACTCGAGGAGCTACAGTCCAGTATGTGGACACTCTGATTTTTACCTGTATATTTTCCAGCCACAGCAAATACACAGAACTGTCCTCATGTGAAAAATGCTATTTTGTTTTTTCTGTAATTTTGTTGAATTGAGCCTTAAATGTAAACAAATTTGTGTGTGAAATGTAGGTGAATATATTAGCTTTGAACATTGAAATGTGAAGCCCCCCCTCTTTTTTTCCCTTTTTACTTTCTCTTTGACTTACATCGCTTCTCCTCCCCCAGCCTGAAACAGAGCAGGGGCGACGCACCTCCCTGGAGAAGTTCACTCGGAGTGTGGTGAGTGTCCCGTTGCCTTTTGCTTTTAACTCTTAAAATTGCATTTATTAAAGCCTGAGCTTTGTGTGATGAGTTACAGCATGCACCAACACCATGTCACATCTCAAAATACAGGCTAAGAAATGACTGTGACTCCATGTATCCACTCTGTGTGATTTTATTGGAGCAATCCTGGAACAATGAGGAGAACAAGCCTCTTTATGATAGTTAATCAGACTGATTTTGTATTGGTGTATTAGTCATGAAGCCTTTTCTGGCCCATTTTTGCTATTTTCGTTCACTTTCACTGCTACAGTCATTAAAACTACAGGATCAATTTGTACTTGGAAAACTTGCTAAGTAATTACTGCCTGTGCTCAGTAATTCAAATATTCCCACTGATTTAAACTCGCATTGCTGCTGTACTTTGGCTTCTTCCCTGAGGGGAGAGGTTCTTGTTCTCTATTGGTTTTAACGAATGGTCTGGTGATTAGCTGACTGAGGGTACAAAATTGTTAATTGCGCTAATTAATTCAGCCAGCCATATAAGCGTAAACAAAGAATTGCTTGCTTGAATACTGAATGAGAGGATTCAGGTTAAATGCTTAAAATGAGTGTTTTAAAATGTAAAATTCATGCTAAGTAGGCATCCTTGTACTCCACTGGCTTCATTATGTTTGAAAGTTGTTAGTTTTGCATCATGTAAGAAATGAAAGCTGCCAGGTATTATTTCTTTCTCCCCAATACCTAAAGAAGTTAGTAATGCAGACTTGAAACCACTATAGAAAACCAAACACTGAATCTTAACATGAATGATTAAAAGCTGTAAAAATGTGTCATTTAAGTCTAGCTTGTACTCCACTGATTAGTTTCTTATTCATTTATTGACTATCATCTGTTAATGGTTGCTAACCTTCCATCACTACTTTCAGTTTTTCTACATATTTTGTACGACGAGTCTCTCTTCTCGTCCATTTTACCTCTCACACTGCTCTTTCTAAATCCTCAAGAAAGCTTTTAACTTAATGGCATTTTGACAGCTGTCACCCTCACCTCTCTTGCTCTCCATTCACTCCCAGGGCAAGTCACTGACAGGCAAACGGCTGACGGGCCTCATGCAGTCATCCTGACAAGGCCTGGATCAAGAGTAGGAGGAACCTTTCCCAGAAGAGCTGCTTACCACTGGGGAGCAGGTGGAAAAGGACCATGGGATGTTTGGGTGGGGCTGTGAGAGGCGGGTGAGTGCGCCAAACAAGCATAGACTGCTGGACTGGACTGGACTGGACCGCCACCATGTTTAAAACTCACCTCAGATCAGTTCAAGAAGACCGACAGCATGCAATAAGTCACCAGACCTGACACCAGGACAGTGCTGTCGCAGTGTAGAGGATAAACAACGCTACTCTTCTTAGGAGGTTTCTACTCAAAAAGTCTGCACCATTTCAGGCTTTGCTGTTTCTCTCTAACTACTATCTGCACTCATGTTAATATGATAGCTGCACAGGCTATCACTTTACTTTCAGTGATATAAACAATGGAATGCTTGAATGCCTCGACTGATGTCAAAACGAGACTTAGATTAATTCCGTAGCTAGCCGTTTAATCTCACATCACTCACTAGGATGATATAAGGGAAATAGGGAAGGAGGGATTTACAGTAAACATCCACACTGTTGAACTGAACATTTGCTCATGATTCACAATGATGGCAATCAAACTGCCTACTTTTAATGGTGGTACAGGTGGAGTAGTACACCAACCTTTTAGTAAATCAGCTTTTAGATTGACTTATTATTGCGTGATGACACAAGATTAACCTCTGTATGTTCATTATTGGTTTAGTTGGTTAGTTTGTGTTTACATTTCATGTAATAATGTTAGAAAGAAATTTCTTTTCTATACTCATTACAGACTGATTAAAACAACAACGAATGGAAGCTTCTATATGGTCTTCCCCAAAAACCTTGACCCGCTCTGGTATAGTAGGGCTTTCATGGAAAACAGGTAAACACAAAATAATTCTTCAAAATGATTGTTTGTGTTCTCAGTGGCTGAAAATATAATGAGTGTCATCAATACAAACAGTAAAGAAAATCCAACAGAAGCTGCTCCAGTAATGGAAAAAATAAATATCTATTGTATATCAATTTCATAGATTGTCTCACATGATCTAAGAAAAGAGAATTCCATGGATTACCACTGTACGCACAATGTGTATGTTTCACAAATATTGATCAAAGCCTTGTAACGACCATTCTGAACAGAGGTGAAATCTTGTTGTCATAAAGAGCTGAGGACAAACTGATCAATTTACAAAAGCAGTGTTTTACTTTAATCAAGTGAATTGATCTGTTGTTAGGCTTTATTCTATCTTCTGAACATTCCACTTCAGGTAGCCACAACAAGGTTTATAGTAGGCTAACCTCTCACCATTATTCATCTTATGTAAAGAAGACCATGATAATAAACGAGGAATGCACACTAAAGAGAAGGATTGAGCCCATTATTTCATTTCCCCCCCATAGACTTCTTCCACAAGTTGACACATGAATCAGGAAAACTAGTATTTCAGTTGTCAAGAATTTTCTCATCAAACCTGACAGCCGGGATTTGAGTCATATTTTAGCTTCGAATTCCCAGAAGAAGAATCCTTGCGTAATGGAGCCAATCATCGTCTTTTGGAATTTGACTGCAGCTCTATCTGACAGGTATATCTTGGTTTTGTGTAGTCACATATCGCCCTCTAGTGTAAATAAAATGCAAGTACTGGTGAATGTCAATTTATGCTATCTGGGACAAAGCAGAAAGGATAATTATGTGACTAAAGGAAGATGGCAAAAGCAGGTCTGTGACCTAAAGAAAAACTGTGTAGTTACTGCATAGAGCAAGGGGCATTCAAACGTTCTGTTCAAATGAAAACATCAGCTGGCTCTTAATGTTAATCAGATTTATATTAAGCAATATAAAGTCTGGCTCTCTACTTTGTCCCTTTACATTTTCTATACTGTTTTACTCTGCAAGTTTGCATTTTTTAAATCTCATTGGCAAAAGAATGTAAAAAGTTTAAAAAAAGAAAGAAAGTATGTATAGTATTTGAACTTTTGTGATTTCTAAATTTATGTGAATTTTCTGCAGAGTCTTCTTCCAGTCTGATCTTCTGTCTCTACTTCAGTATGTTCAACAGCACTGGCGTTTTACGTCTATGGGGGGAAAAACCCATCAGAAGAACCAAGAGCAAGAACGAAGCACCAGAAAGTCAACAAAGGACAGTGGTGTTTGGAGAAAGAGGTGTGTGACACAAAAAAATTGGGGAGGGGAGAGACTGGAAACCCAACATGTGTGCAAAGCTACTTAAATAAAAAAGTGTTAAAAAAGAACAATATCAGCACCCAAAATATGAGTAAAAACTCCACCCCTTTAGTTAAGTATCAACTCAAAAACAACTTAAGTGTTCTCATGCTTACGTTATGTTGTCACTGATGATTTTCCAGCTTCTTTAAACATCCTGACCTTATAAATCAAAATAACCAACCATGAAAAATGAAATAATTGTATTTTAATGAATGCTATGAAAATCGACTTGTAGAGGTATAAAACCTAAAAAAAAAATCTATTTTAGCGGGGAGGCTTTTTTGGAAGTGTCATATGTATATGTATGTAGTTGCAGCCTCTCTATAATGGTGCACCATTGACAATGCCTCTGAAAACGTTTACAATAGCACCACCTGGTGGAATTTCCCAGAAGCAGCACCTTCTGTTTTTTCTTCAAATTTAGTCTTTTTTATTAACAATCAATTGTAGGAATCAATCCTTAATCAGAATGTTTACCTTAAAAATGTACTGACAAAATCCATTATTATTTATTTATGTGTCCAAAAACATCCTCAAAAATGTCCAAGAATTCATGTCAACATTATCTGTTTAAAGAAGGACAAGACTATCTGTGAGATGCTATCAAGAAATATATTTCTGTAATCCGCTGATTAAATATCTTCAGTCACACCATGCAGAACACGAGATGCCATTAGTGTCCTGCAGAAACCTTGTACCTTTCAATTTTGTCATTAACATTTCTTTGCATTAACAAATAATTCCAGCCCCAGCTTGAGGGTGTCCAATTCGATCTGAGGGTAATGAATTGTAGAATGTTAAAGGAATATTGCACCCAAAAATGTGCTCCATTTGGCTTTCCTCGCAAATCTACTATCAAACAATTTAGTCACATCACTCAGTTATTCAACTTCAGTGTGGTCTTCATGCAACTGCTTGGATTTAATGACTTCAATTATTTTAAATTAGTTTAATTAGACTTAAGCTATTTTGTCTTTGCTGCTTTTATAGTTGTTTTTGGTCTTTTTTTTAAACTCTGAAGAGCTGTATTCCATCTGTGATTTGGTTGAAAAAGCTAATGAGAACACACAGTGTTCATTTCTGTGTGGAGTATTCCTTAATAAAGGTGAACATTAGTAAAGAAATGATTTAGCCTTTTTTGACCTTACACTGCACCTCTCAGCCAAAAAATAGAGAATTTAAGGAATTTACTGCCAAGAAAAAAAAAAGTTTTTGAGAGTTATTTTATTTATCTTGTACTTTGAAAATGTCACAAGGCAACTTTGCATGCTGGTATCCCCAAATGGCAGCAAGACTAAGACTTGAAATTTGCAAATGTCTTTTGATATTTTATATTTTAATATAGGTGAGTACAAGCTGAGATCCTAGCCATTGATCACACCTGACAGGGAAAGTCATTTTGACAAACAGGATGAATCTGCATTATAGTTGCATTTTCTTACTCAGTTGGATATGATTGAATTATTGTTATATAAACTTTGTATCCAGCCCTGCTTCAAAGACCAAGATTTCTCCACTTCACGGACCTGTGTGGCTCCTTACAGAAGTATTAAGAGAAACAATAACAGGGGGTAGGCTCTATGGTATCATTTAGGCAGCTACAGCAGGACAGGAGAGAGGCTGGACTCCTTTGATCTCCAGAGCCTTGTTGAAATGCACGTCCATGGTCTTAGCAGCTTTGGTGATCTTCAGGTTCCTCATACAACCTCTGAAGGAAGTGCTGGTTGAGAGAGCTGCCTGACGAACTCCACCTGAGAGATGAGAGAGATGTAAAACTAACTTGTATCTCCCAGAACAGTACGTCTCGTGACAGGCATGCAAAGTAATGTTTAGCTTCTATTTTAAGTATGTATGTTTTATACAGCAGCACCTTTTAGAACAGATTTAAATTCTATACATATGAAAAGTAGATGTGTAAGTATTTTATAGCCATACCTGGGTATCCTCCAACGTAGATGGGGTCGTTGGTGTCACAGGTGTTAGATCGTGCGTTCGGACTCTCAGCTTGGCTTGTCGTCCCATCGACCACTAGCTCCACCTTGTGGCGAAGTTTTTTGGCAATGACAGAGTGCCATTTGCCATCACAGAAGCCCTCTCCCTCAGGCATGTGCTCTGCTGTGATTCGTCCAGCTCCGTTGTCAACGTGGAAAAGTAGCTGGAAGGGGGAAAGGAAGATTTTAGGTTTTTCATCATGAATCTCTGTCTAGCTACTCCTGTATTAATTATCTGTCTTGTCCTGTCAATTGGTAAATTTTTATTTTATTTTTGTACACGTACTAATGTATTTTGCATTTAAAGTAGATAAAATCACCTTGCCCTGGACGATCTCTAATCCCAGTCCATCATTGGCTTGGTTACTGATGGCCAATAGCACTCCACTGGTTATGCTGGTTCTGAACTCCAATGCTATCGACACATCCAGACCCACTTTGTAGCTGGAGACTAGAGATAGAGATGCAGTAAGAGAATATTTTTAACATTTACAACAGGATAAGAGACATTTTGTTGAAAATAATTAACTGCACTTGTACATTATGGCCAAACAAAACCAGCTAGGATTAGTTTTTTTGCTGATGTGTTCCTAGATAGTTCATAGGGGTTTGCTACAGTACATTAAAGGACAGATTTGCAATATGTCAAGTCTGGCGTAAATCAATGGTCAGGTGCCCATATAAATACTCAAACAGGTTTTGTTTGCTCTAATAATTCTTCCTGGTCATACTGGATATTAGAAGATGCCATGCAAATACATTTCTCGTGCAACTGCATTATCTGAAGAGAATGAGGTTTCAGCAGTCTGAGTTAATCAAATAAAGTGGATAACTTCCACTGTTAGTCTTTTTTAGTAAAGTAATCCCTTGACGGAAAGTGTTTTCCTGTTCAGCTGCAGTGAAAGGATTATAATAAAAAGAGGGAATTTGGCACTTAAAAGACTAACTTTGAAAGATAGATGTCGATTTTTGCAAAGGAGCAGGCTTTTCGATTCTGTCCCCCATCTTACATTGAAAGTGCATGAATTCAATGGATCTCTTAATGCTCAGTATGAACAGGAGGAATGATTACAGCAAGAAAATCATGTTTCAATGTTAATTTGGGCATCAAATGAACCAATCCTTTTTTTTAAAGATACTTTTTGGTGTTTATTCTTTACCAAGGTATTTTAAAGTGATTCATTTATGGCTAACCAGATGACATGTTGGCAAAATTTCACTACTTATTTTTTGATTTCATAGATAATCCACAGCAGTGGTTGTCAGCCATACTCCTATTGCCAGGTCACTACAGTTTCATTGTCAACACACATCATGTTCCAAATGTGTTCATTTAGACATAAGAATTGTTTTGAATTTTTTTCCTTACGAGGCACAATTATCCTACAATTGTAAATGTTCAGGCTTGGTCACTTTTTCCAGTTAGTTTGGTAAAATTTAAAATGTTTTACTAAAACCCTAAATGGCAGAGGTTGGATGTTTCCAGCCATTTATTCATTGTTGTTCCATATCTACTTTGATGTCTCTGCTTGCATGTCTCATGTGCAGTATGTGGAGTTTAGATGTTAAAACTATGTCAGGGCGACGAGAGACATGTCCTATTTCTCTTGTGAATAGGTCACATTACAGTATCTCATCTCACCTGCTTTCAGGTAGCCAGTGCCGTCAAAGTACGTTCCTGTCTCAGTAGAGACAAAGCAACTTCCCACCATGAGACTGGAGGTTGGTGTAGCCATGTTTATCTTAAATTCCTCAAGGACAGCCTCAGTATGACCTAAGTGAAGAGGAAGGTGGTAAAAATAACAGTTGTGATCCAATTATTGATAGTTAAATGTGTTTAAAAATGTATCACATGCAATAAAGGTACAATAAAAATCCATTACCTGCTCCCGCCATCCTCAAGTTACGAATGCATCCATTGATACTGTAGACAATCTATGAACAGAGAATAAGACTTTGTTAAAATTATATTATTACTTTAAACCAGTCTCTCCACACGAGTGAGGACAGTGTGTACAAGTAACTGTAAAACTAATGTCACAGATTCTGAGAAATGGGACACATTAAGGATATGTGGATTTTTACAGCTGAACTAAACCACTAAACTGAACTATAGCATCCTGGGTTGAAATAAATTAAAGACTTGTTACTTTAAAATATGTATTGTATTGTGTGGTTTTTTTGTTTGTTTACCGGTCCTATCCTCTTGGTGGTATAGTTTTTGGGCAATCCACCAATATGGAGCGTTCCCACCACGTCTAACTGGTCAGCCTGGTAAGAAGAGAAGACAATGTATTGATACAACATAAAAACACATGACTATGGCCTGGGAGGTTTCTAATTGGGTCATTTGTCCTTGTATTTTGTTTATGAGTCTTTTTGTAATTGTGTCATGATGTCTGTCAGAACTGTAGCACCTGGACCCTGAAGTTAAAAAGAAAATTTCATAAGGACAAAGGAGGTACAGACAGTTAAGAACACAAAAATTAAAAAATGTGCTTTTACCGTCTTGGGACTCGTCATCATTTTACTGTATTTTCCATCAACCTTGAGTGTACCTCTCTGCTTGGTACGAGTCAGATGGATCTGACAGGATAGAGGAAGAATAAAAATGATCACAAAGAAATGGACATTATCGACACAGAACACAGACCAAGTGTTTCCTCTAAAAATTTAAAATATGATTTAAGGCTCATTAACAATATGACAAATAGGCTACTACTACTAGAATGTAAGTATTTCTTGTAATAAATGAGTCTTCAAGACCTGATGTTAAAGGTGCAGAAAGAAAGGAACCTCTGACAAAACTTTCTATATTAATTAAAAATAATAAATGATAATTACCATTAAACTTCTAAAAACATCAGTAAATATTAACTACTATAAACCTGCTAATAAACACAAAAGGTACAAAATACTGCACGTCAGTAGACACAGGACTTATTAAAGGGTGTTGTTCTGAAAGCGTTCAAATGTTGATTTTCAAGGGAAGTACAGAATATATATTTTGATTACTTAATCTAAAATTAATTGAGTTGTCATCATTTAATGCATGAATCAACAAATGGAGAATCTTTCATACAAAGACAACAATAAATGAATAACTGAAGAGCCATCCTACCTTGTGCCAGTTCCCATCATTGATGGAGAAGGGCACACAGTCAGATATGTTTCCATGACCAAGATCATAACCCAGACAACACTGTCCGTCCTTGATCTGCAGGGATGGAGAGGGGATTACAAACAAACATGGTTAATGTTACCCTCTATGGTTTTGTTCCTGAAGATGATGTCTTCGTGTAACAGACTACAGACTGTTGGGGAAGAAGTAAAATAAACCAAATTCCAGTATTCAGAAGTTCTGCTGTGCTCTGAATTGACTGTGCAGTAGAAGAGGGCATTACTCTTATGAAGTAAACATAACTTGAAAAGAGTCAAAGGCTGTACTTGAAGATACAGAGAGGTAACTTAAGTTATCTTAAACTTTAATTAAACAGTGCAGCTACAAAAGGCATGAAAAAAAAAAAACGGAGAAAAATACTGAAAGTCAAACAGAGAAAAAGACAAAGTGCAGTAAATAGATACCTGTATGGAAACAAAGTCAGCATGGTTGACTCTTGCCATGTAGAGAACAAGCCCAGACTCTTCTTTAGTTCTCAGATCAAGCTCCAATATTAACCTGAATCATACATACATAAAGATCTTTGATTACTACAATAGCATATACAATTACACTAATAAAACATTTGACAAAGGCAGTAAATCTAAAAAGACACTCTACTATATACCTATGGGATGTCCATTTCTTTTAGAATATTGGACTCTCACTGTATTTCAATATGAATAGCAATTTTGTGTAAAACTAACAGTATTTGTTCTGCCAAATGATGCAGTTAATTCTTCATTAAAGATTTTGACTGTTGATTTGGAAGCCTGAAAGTGTCTTTTTCACTTGAATAACATTGCAATTAACTTATTTAAGTGTATTTTCCCAACCAAATGTTCACATCAAACTATTGGTATTCAGTAGAGCATAGCATGGACTATTACAGTAAACAGCACTGAAGACAAATTGCAGTTTTAAGTGAGTCAGGCACCAATCTTGGCATTTGATCAAGTTCTCGAGTACTGACAGATACACAGAATAAAGGAGGATACATTTTGATTTGGATAGCAGGCTGTTGTACTGCTTAGAGATAATGTCCAGGATATTACTGTTACTGGTCTTAATCCAAATACAGCGTTCCCAGAAGCTCCTGATCACTTATTTGCTCATCCATGAATAAATTCAATACCTAAAATGAACACAAACCACAGCCTTTTTGCAGAAAAGACAAGAATAATTACCATGCAGATTCACACCGATTATCGTTGTAACTTTTTTCTAAGCCGCAATAGTTAGTCGATCGACAGAAAATTATTTTGCAACTTTTCATCATTTCAGCTATTGTTCTAGCAAAAATGCCAGCTTCTTAAAGGTTAAGATGTGATGCTTTTTGTATCATTTAATGACAGTAAACTGAATGTCTTTTGCTTTTAGCATGTTTGGACAATTGAAAGACTAAATGATTAATTGAGAAAATAATTGTCAGATTAATCGATAATGGAAATAATTGTCACTTACAGCCCTAAACTTTTGGATGTTTTTGCAACTCTTACTGTAGTTTGTGGAACAGAGAAGTTGTTTTGAGGGTCGGTCAAGTCAACACCATGTTCACTAATTCAACACGCTGTTATTTATAGAGGATGTTTCCCTGGATTTTGCCCTGTTGTACACTGTATGCTGTCCAAACTATCACTCACTCACCTCTGAGTTCCTTTATTTATTTAAAACTGCACTCTGTAGTGTGAGGCCTTGGCAAACGTCTTCAAAAGAGACACAGGAACACACTAACACACACCCACACACAGGGTCACAGTTTTCTGTGTTGAGTGTGTTACATGTTACAGGCATGTACAGTAGCTCATGTGTACACACAATGAAGACTTCCTTTGCAGTATTGATATTTCAAAATGTTTTCATAGTAATATTGTTACCTATGCTAGGTGTTATATACGTCGTAGATACAAGCATTGTGCTGAAAGTGCAGTAAATCAATTTGAGACAGTAAAATGATGATATACTCTAAATACAAACCTCTCTCTGACTTTGTTGTAATCAAAGGCGAAGCTCATGTGGCTGTTCCTGGTCAGTCCAAACTGATAGGCTTCCTCCAGTGCTGTCGGGGCCACAGCTGACGCACATGAATCCTGGAGATTGGATATAACATGTCACTTACACTGACAAGTTTCACTGCACTGCTCCTATTGCCTCTCGTCAACAGGAACCTTAACACCTGTACGAAACACACGTCAGTCACTGTAATAGGGTTTCTGCCTCTGATCTGCAGGGACCTTAAGGGCTGGTCACAATGGATCATCAAACACTTCTTTATATAAAAGAGGTAAATATAGACTTTAAAAAATGACCTTAAAGTCCACAAAGAAGATGAAATCCATGTCTTGTGCAATGCAAAAATAGCCCTTAGAAAATAAAAAATGGGTTGAATCCACCTACTAAACTTCATATACTGCAGATTAGCATATTGACTATTTCAGACAGTGCCAACAAGTTACAGCATATGCACTTTTAAAATCTGTCTCATTACAGTCAGCTTTCATCAGTGTCTCTTTGTTCTCTATCACCTCAAATCACTTACTGCCAAGGTGGATTTGGCTGACACGGTTTTCAAATCACAAGACCCACCCACAGTTTGACTCTCATAAACATATTTTTCTTTTTATCTGTACCAAACATCACACAGTGAAGTCTGATTTCTATTTGATTTGGATTTCATCTTGGCAGGAGGGTAAACAAGTGGTTACAGAGTATTACAGGAGTATTACCGAGCCTTGTCTTATTACAGGGTGCAGTTCCCCCTAAGGACCAGCAGGTGTCAGTGTTGTAATACATGTAAAGCTATCTTATTTATGACTTCTACTCCTCTGTTTCGATTTTCTTTTTACTGTCTTTCTCTTGCAGTTTTCTTTCAGCTCTCTTCTCCATTTCTCCATTCCTCCTCCCCACTCATCTCCTCCTTCTTATCCGCTCTCGTTTCATGTCTCCCTCCTGTCCCCCATCTGCTACTTTCTTTTCCTCTTCAGTCCTTTATTATTATTTCTCCTTTCATCTCACTTCCTAACATTTTTTTTGCCTCTTCTACTCTCACTTTCCTACCCTGTTACTCTTTCAAAATGTCTCTATTCTTCTTTCTCTGCTTTGTTCCCCCAAAACTCCTGTCTTCTCCTGTGTCCTTTTATATCTTCATCCTCTGCTCCCACCAGCTCAACTATCCTTTGCTCCTCTTCACTATCCTCTTTTTTCCAATCTCATCCTGTCTGCTTGTCCCTCTCTCTTATTTTCTTTCTATTTTATGTTTTCTTTACTTCTCCCCATCCTACTCTTATCTCTTCTCTTTTTGCTTTTATCCCCACAAACTACTATCTCATCTTTTTGTTCCTTTCCTCAGCTTACCGTTAGTTCCTTTTCCTGTTTACTTTCCTGTGTTATCCCTTTCTCATCACCTAACTCCTCTACCTTTCTTTTTCTCATCTGCAGAACTCTGGTATTTATTGATTCTCTTATCTTCCCTTTTCTCTTATTCCATTCTCCTGTTTTCCTTTTGTGTCTTCCTCCTCTTCCTTCTTTCTCCTCCTCCCATCCCTACTTTTCTCACCTAATTTCTCTTCCAGTTTCTTTTACCTTCTTTTTTGCTCTACATCCTCCATACTCTTCCTCCACATCTCCTAATTTACAGTACTTCTCTCTCCTGTTGTCTTCTCTCGGACTCAATTATTTTTCTTCTTTCATCTTTCTACTTTTCGTCTGTTCTCTCTACTCCCCACATTTCTTTAAGCCTCCTACTTTCCCCCCTTTCACCGCTTTTTTCTTCTCCAGTCCAGTTCTTTTGTGTCCTCTTCCTCTCCTCTATCCATCTACCTTCCCTCCCTGTTCTCACTTCCTTCACCATCTTGCTCTCACCACCTGTCCTCACCTGCTCTTACTTCCATTTCCCACAATCTCCTCCTCCTTCTTTTCCTCCAATCTCTTCCACCATCTCCTTTCGAGGCCTTCTCATTTGCTTTCTTGAATACATCTCCTATTAAGTAACAAAGCTGCATTGCCTTACCTCCGCTGTGATGTGAGACAAAGTTAGGGAGAGCGAGTGAGAGAGGATCTGAGGCGATTGAGCGTCTATGTGTATGTGTGTCTTTATCTCGTCTCTTGTTCTCTTTCAAGTGAAGACATTTCCCACACCATGACCTTGCTTTGTTACAGCTGACACTCACCTCTTATCGTGCTCTGTCCTCATATCCACTCCTCCTCCTCAACCTCCCCTTTTTTTCTCTTTCTCACTCTCCTGCTATCTAACAAAAGGGAGACGTCACTTGCTTAGAAGCCCTTTCCTTCCCTCTCCCTTTTCATTCTTCTCTCCACTTCCTCTCCTTCGTCTTTCAATTAAGCCAACAAAAGACGGGCGCCGCTCTGTTCAGAAAAACTCTTCCTTTTTTCCCTCCTCTTCCTCAATGTCTGTGCCCTCTCTTTTAGCCTCTTTCATCCTCCTCTTCTTCACTCCCTTTCTCTCATCCCCTCTGCTTCTTTCCATTAAGCTAACAATGGGAAGACGGTCTTCCATTCAGAGTGGCTAGTCTTTGGTTGGAGGTCACACCAATAGAATGTGAAGTCATTAAGTCGGGATTTTGTGTAAGTGTGTGTGTGTATAAGTGAATACGAGGCTGTCTGTGTGTCGTTAGATTTGTCACTAGCCTTGCAGAGACCAGAAGTCCACTTTACAGCTCCAAATATTTTATTACTCCAGAGAGGATCCGTTCAAGAAGTGTAAAGTGTCGGTTATACTGTATGTCAGTGGTCCTTACATCGTTAAATAGTGTTTCAAACCATAATCTTTGAATTTAAACCATAAAAGCTTATGTCAACTAATTATGTACATAAATGCACCAGACAAATTAGGTGATTATATTGCTGTTTTTGCCCTTTTTTTTAAAAAAGCTTTTGTTTTTGGAAAATACAGTCATTGATATTTCTTTGAGGTAGAGAACCCAGCTAAACTTCAACACAGATGAAGTGCACCCAATTGATCTAGCTTCACTGCATTAATATCCTGAGGAGGTAGATTACAACTATTGCCTGGTAACTACAGCTATGATGTAGTAACTGTTAGTGCCCTGTTACAACACCTCACCGTAAGATGACCAAACAAGCAGGCTCCTCTCCTCTCTCAATATGCTAAGGGCTCTTGGGCAAACCACTTAACCCCCAGCTGCTCAAGTGAAACTGGTCACTGGCCACCACTTTAACACTGTGGTTGTGCTGAGCTACTCAAAAATCAGCAGTTCTACAAATGAGGTGTTGGTAGATGTTGGAAACCTTTACCTTTTCTGACCTTTGCTGGTGTAAACAAGTAAAAATAGTAAAGAGAAAATACACATTTGATGGCAGTCAGGAACACAAAACAAAAGTATTAATCGACTCTAAGGGAAATGCATATGAGACACTTCTGTGCATGTGATAAAATATTTCAAAATTGCTTTAGAATGAGAAAATCTGTTCCAGTCAGGATTGGCATCATCAGACGTCCATTGTCCTTAATGCTTCTATATTCGATACTCTAGATAAAAATAGATCAGAAGACTACATCTGTCAGCATCTTTCATCTTTTTGCATGTTGATCCATATCTGCTAGATGTGTAATTGAGCGACCGTTTGCTACTAAAATATCAGTGGTGTGTTTACAGTTTGTTTTTGCTACCAAGTGAAAATTTAGATTTTAATGCCAATATTTTAGATTAATTTGTAGAAGGCATAAAGGAGAGCAAAAAAGCAAGAAGTCAGAAAAGACTGATTGATTGATTGCTCATGAACCCATGGTGTGTCTGTGTTTAACTGTGTGTTGTGTGTTTGTGTGTGTATACCGCGTCAGTGCTGGGCTCCTGCTTAGCAGTGGTAGTGGCTGCAGCAGCAGCAGGTGTGACAGCAGGTGCGGCAGGGGGCGTGGCCTCCTGCAAGTCAGCAGTCAGGGAGTAGGAAGGAAGGGCATTAATGGCAGCCGCAAAGCCAGAGTGGGAACAGAGTTTATGACAAGCACACAATCAGCTAAAGCCAGGCACTGATGAAAGGTCAAAGAGGTTATGGAGTAGAGGAGAAACACAAGGATTTCCTGAACTGAAGTGAAGCATAATTACTAATTCTAATGCATTTTTGGTAAGAAAAAAAAAAGTGGTTCTCTTTGCTTGTTCAATTAAATGCCAAAGTTCTAGACTATGCTGCCTCTGGACTGCTTCTTGTTTTTCTCAGTAACAAAAATGTTGAATCTATGCCAAGTTATACTTTCTTATTGTCTGATTTCTGTGAGACTGCAGAAGAATTTAAAAAGCTAATTAGAGGCAGTTGTCATGATGTCGTCAGTCAGGACAGCACTTCTTGAGTGCAGAGCTGTCACATGGTGGAGCAATACATCACTTTCAAACTAGAATTGAAAATATACTGTGTAACATTGTGCCATGTAATCACAAAAAATGCACAACAACAAAGCAGTTTGGTAATGATAATGAAACGCATTAACCAAGTCCTGCTACTTACATTAATTATAAATAAACACACAAATATTGATCACACTGCTAAATGTTAAAAAACATAAATAAAATATGTGTTTTGTCGAATTACAAAGAGTTCAAATTGTACTCATAGTAGCCAAGTTGTTTTGCATATCACTAAAATTACCTTAGTATCATGTTTCAAGCTTTTATAAAGATCAAAGAAAGACATACAAAAACTCGCTTGAGAATGGAGGCCAGTGGAACAAAAGCTCACCCAGATGGGACTTTAGTTCTCCATTATCTGCAAACTGTTATAAGGCCATGTCTTCCAAAGACTTAAATCTTTAAAAGAATATTGTCTCTTTTCCCATGAAGTCTGGTGAGATGTTTACTTCTATAGGTATGGCAATTTGTTGCAACCATTTCTGGGCCAACAAGATCAGCATAAACAAAACACCCAACTGGCAAAACATGAATTATAAAGACTATTACAGCAGATGGTCTGAAATATAGCGAGCGCCGTTACTTCATCTTCAGCGAACATGTAGATGGGGGCTCAAAGAACTATGGCTTCTTACAGCCGGCAGTGTATATCATAAAGCGGATCAACTTACAGCTAATAAAGCAACAAACCACAGAGTTATAGCTAGGCTGGCATAGCTCATTGGCTCTGTGCTCCATGATCAATGCCCTTTTAGAGGTGTAGTTTAGCAGGTAACTGGGTAGCTGATAACCTATGACTGCTGTAAGACCTATAATATATTTAATATATGAAATATATCTCCCCTATCCCAATGCTAAGAGTATGAAGCGAATGACTCAATGCCTGCCAGTCTCTTAGCATAGTGGCTAAATGTTGGCTGAGGGTGTTTTGGCTCCTTGGGGCTCATAAAGCATAAATGGCATGCACAGTTAGCCTAGCGTAACGCACAGGCTCTGCACTGTATCACGGGCTGCCAGAGGTGGAGTTTAGTGTCTCAAGGCTAAAGGGACCATAAAGAAGAGTTAATGGGCTGTACAACTGCTGTGTGATGAAGGGCTAAGCTAACACAGCGAGGCCATGGCTGCATTTCATCCCACAGAAATAGGTGTGTGTTTGTGTGTATGTGTGAGTAATAGAAACAAAAAAAAAAAGAATGTGGAGTAGGACATGTGCTCTTTTGTATGTAGGCATATTAGCATACGTGCTTCTTTTTTCTGTGTGTCTATGTGTGTGTGCCTACACGGTGCCGCTGTGTGCATCTGTTTGTATGTTCCAACAGCTTAAAATAGTCTGCTTAAACAAGAGTAATGATGATTATGTTAATGTAAACAACAAACCTCTGGTGTTATATGAATATCCCTCATTAATTCACATACTTCCTTTATTTCTCATACACCCTGTGTTGAAAAATGTAATATTAAAGATGGAAAGTATGCCTGCAGTATGCATGTCCAGCAGTGTGATACATGTGCGGTACTTTGAGCCACTTACAACGGGAGGCCCTGGAGGTGGTGTGGCAGGGGCAGGGGTCAATGGAGGGCTGTCTGGTTTCGACTCTTCTTTTTCCTTTTCGGGCTCCTTTTCTTCTTCTGGCAGAGGAGGTAGTGGTGGCGGTGGGGCGAGGTTCGGGCACTGGCCAATTTCGGCGTTCTCAAACGAAACGGGTTGGGAGAAATCTGAGAGACTGTGAGATGGACAAGTAATTGGGTTTAAGATGAATACAATTTAGTTGACACTGACATTTTTAAATTTGAACTTGACTGAAATAACAGGGAATTGTTAAGGTGCATAAGTGCATCTTCACCTCTTCATCTCAGTTTATGAGCAAGACTGATGTGCTAATTTGCTGCATTCAGTAGATGTCTTTACTACATGTTCAAACAAATCTTCAGGCTGAACTGACTGTACTGAATCATTGTTGCCACTGACTAATTCAGTAGCTTTAGTACTGGGGCTCCATTGGCAGCTCCCTAGTTAAAGGTCTATTTTTAATATACTGCAAAAAACCACAGAAACAGTCATAATCCAATACTCTGCTGCTGCTTTATTAATATTATAGAGTATTATAGGCCTAGTTTCGTACTTGATTGCATTTAACAATATGAACAGACTGAACTCTGAACACAAGTGAAACTCTTAGAATTAGTCCTGTAAAGACACAGTGTTATAAATAAATGCAATCATTTAGCTTGGAAAAAAGTGAACGAACTACATAGTCATAGGCAACTGAACAGAACAAGAAAAACTAATTAAAGTGATTGTAATTTTCAATTGTAGCATACAGCCGTTGTACCGACTGTAAAGACATTATCTGCATCCATCCAGTTTCTCTCTCTTGCATCTGTAGGTACATGCAGTGTAGTCATACAGCTTCAGGATAAGCAAAATATTACACTTAAACTGGACATTGTCAATTCATACAGAAGCATCTTTGCCTCAATTTCTGCCACCTAGTATGAATCTGAATTTGCATCTTCCCACTTTGCCTTTGCATTCAGTCACATTCCCTCTCAGATTCAGTCTGAATACACCTCAAGAGGGTCCAGGGTCAGGGCCACATAGCACTGACAAAGTTCCTATTATCATTGTAAACTCATGTATAGGTGCTGGGAAGAGGAAATCGAATGAGAGCGAATTGAGATAAATCAGCATGACAATATACATATAGTATAATACACATCCAGTTTCATCATTGGAAATAACCCAGCATTAAAGGCACACAGGCCAGCAGTATGGAGGTAGACAGGTGTATATTAGGTAGAAGTGATAGCGTCAGCGTGGTGGGATAATAGGGGTGAAATGAGGTGAGAGATGGACAAACAGACACAAACAAACACACAAAGATGAGAGAGGAGTGTAATTTGAGTTATGAGTATGTTTATGATTTTGGACAGCTCTATTACTGCTGTTCAGGCAGAAAGAGACACTGGCTTTATCATCATCATCACCATCATCATGACCTCCTGAAATCATATTAACTACGCTTTAACCTAACAGTGTATGAGGTCAAATTTAGCCCTATCATCTACTGACAGTAAACATTGCAGAGTGTTTATTAGTGCATAAAAGCTGCCCTGTTTGAGTTTGATATAAAAGGTTTAAAGTGAACAGTTTAAGTCTACTGTATAAGATTTTTTTTCAGTGTTGCCTGTTTCAGTGTTTAACCTGGCGGAGACCAATAAATAACCCTAATCAAAAGCTGACTGTGTTTTTGCCCCAATATTCATGTGATGTCAGAACCATATCACACTGTAGATCAAGCAAAAGAAACAGATAAAAAGAGTACCAGTTATTTCTAATTCTTTTTGATATGATCAAATAACAACAACAGTTTTGATGGAAAAATAAATACAAAATCTCTCCGCATTGCTAATAGATCTTCATTAAAGTAAGTGGCCAGGGTCACATGGTCATTAGAATTTGTTTTGGATGATTCAGCCATAAAAAAAGTATACTGCTCCAATCTGCTAACAATATATAACAATGGTTAGTTCAAGAAAAAGTTAACATTAGCTCTCTGACCTATTAAATACATTGTATACATTGACTAGATTTTACTTACACAGAGTTGATCATAAGGTTCCATATACATCCCTGGAATGGGATGTTGGATATATGCTTTACTTCTGCAGGAATTCCACCGAGGAAGATACGCTGCAAGTTTACAGGCTGGTTGTTGGGAAGCCGCGTGTGACTTTTGGCCTCCTCATCTACTTGAACTGAAAATGATCTGGAACAAAAAAACCCACAAAGAGACAAATGAGTAAAATTGATTATGCAGTGTAAAACTTTTTCAACATATACAAAAATGACTGTTGCACAGGTAGGAAACACAAACTGAACAGAACTACGCACACACTAACCTGTCAGGTAGTCTTTTGATGCGCAGGGAGTGCTCTCTTCCATCATTCAGGATGCCTTGCTCAGGCAGTCTGATGACACGGCCTGTACTGTGGCTGCCGGTATTCACAAAAACCTCCAGAGAGCCTTTGCTCAGAATGACCGAGAGGTAGGGCTGCAGGAGTTGGAGATAAACTTTATTAGCTGTGGAAATCTGTACATCCAAACTACTCTCAGGGCACAGGGCTGGGGAGAGGAGATGAAATCGAGAAGAAAATGTTCACCCTAGATGCATGAAAGAAGGGCTTTGAATTTCACCCTCATACCAAGACCTATAAAGGCAATTCATCTAGCATTACTGACTGAAAAGGCCAGCAGAAAGATATGAGAATTTAAAGGAAATGAAGAGTTCCCAGCAAATATTTTGATGCAGATGTTGATATGACAGCCTGCTTTAATGTGAAAACCCCATGTACCTTGGCAAAAAGGTCAAGGTTTTCACCTATCTCAATATCTACTACGACATTCATGATTCCAAGAGGATGACTCTTAATGCGTTTGGTGTTCCTGACTTTTCTGCTAGAACCAAATGTGTAAAATGTGTAAATCTAATTCCTTTATTGTGAAAAGCTGGTATAAAATTTAGCACAGACATTTATGTTCCCCTCAGGATGAATTGATGACACCTTAACCTTTAATCCAGCACCATCATCTTGTCAGCATTTTTATTTTTTCAATACTTTGGTTTATGACCAAATATCTAAAAAAAACTAATGAAGTTCTCATCAGTGTCAGCTGTACTTTGTGTTTAGAGCTAATTACTTAATGTTATACTAACCTAAAATTATGAACGTGGTACAGTAAAAATCCAAATGTGTCCTGGTCAAGGTAGACCGCAATAACAGTTAGTTACAGACTATATACTATACGACAACACAAGCTTATAGAAGTTGCAACGGAATGTTCAGTTGCCCTTGGTAGTCTTCAATTTAGATTAAACTTCCATCTCCTGCATGATGCTATTTGTTACATGTTTGTCAGGAACAGGAGAGGAGGAGAAAGGAAGGACATTGGGAGAAAACTCAACAGATGAGAAGTAAAAGGAGGAGAAAAGACATACATGAAGGAGAGGAGACTGGGGATTAAAGAGTAGAGAAAAGGCAAAGGGGAAAGGGGAGAAGAGCAGGGGCATATATGGAGGTATATAAAGAGAAATTGGGAGGAAATAAGGGAGGGTGGAGTGGAGAGGAGAGGAGAGGAGAGCAGGGAGGAAAGGATAACAAGAGATGAGAGGAACAGAGAGGAGAGGATAATAGGGGGAAGAGATGAGAGGGCAGAGAGCAAAACAGCGAGAGAGATAGAGATGGGGAGAGAGAGAAAAAGGGAGACAGACAGAGAGGTGCTAGAGAGCAGTGGTGCAGGGTCAGGCTAATTTGAATTTTAATTCACTGTGTGCCAGAGGGCGAAGTGGGAGACAATTTACCACCTGAAAATGGAATTTCAATTTGAGGTCGGGGACAAATTGAACTGAGATGTAGCTACAACATGCCTCTCGCTGCGGCGTCTTTCACACACTCACTCACTCACACACACACACACACACACACACACACACACACACACACACACACACACACACACACACACACACACACACACACACACACACACACACACACACACACACACACACACACACACACACACACACACACACACACACACACACAGGTAGATATAAAGGAATGCACAGACACACACACACAGGTGCACAAACGAAGACACATGTCACACATTCAGACAAAGGCAGACTACCACAGATGAACTCATTATACACTGAAGCAAAGATACACACAGACACACACATACAAGTCCAGACACATGTAAACAGACAGCCATGAAAACAAATACACAGAAGACTGTGCATGCAAAGCAACAGGCTTGCAAAAGCCTACACATGTACTTATACACATTCACCAAAAACAGACAAAAAAAAAAAAAAAGTACAAAAACACGCCAGCAACACTCCCTTGCAACTTTGATATTTTAAATCTTCAAATCTTCCTGCTTTTGAAATTTATAATAATATGACATTCTGGCTTTGGGTTCGGTGTCTATGTCTATAACGGAACTAACCTCAGCACCGAATGCAGACAGGTTGGTGCAGATCATGGGTCATTCATGTCTTTTTTGTAAAGATGCTTTACTTTTTGATTTGGCAAAACAGAGCCAGAATGTCTGTTAACATTTAACAATTCTTCATTACGCCATAAGAACTACATTTTTATGTTTACCACTGTGGTTATAAACATGGAGTATGGGTGATGATGATTTTTTTCTACTTTGCAACACTTTTGAAAATGTTTTTTAGACAAAACATTTATTGATCAATTGAAAAAATAATCCAGAGATTATATATGATAATAATCTCTCCAGGAAGATGTACTGCTTCAGTCAGAGGTATATTTTTACAAGGTACAGCAAGGTGTGAGCACCTCTTCTGCTGATCATCTTTTCGTGATGAGCAACGCTTCTTTCATGTATATCTTACACTGTATTTTAGCCAAATCACACATGTTTTTTCCATCCTCTGTCCTCACTCTATCTTTTTGGCTTCATATCTCAGTCTCCTTTTTATAGCAGACTTACTGTTTGCCCTTTTTTATATTTTGTTTCCCCCTCCACTAACTAGACTTTCTTTACCTACCCTTGGTTTGCTCAAAGGATCTTCTTTTTTCTTTTTCTCTTCTTTACGTCTCTCCTCTCTAATATCAAATGTCCCCATCTTAACATTTTTCTCTTCTCTCCTCTGTTCTTCTCTGCCCTTGTATTATTTTTCTTTTCAGCTCTGCTGTTCCCCCTCTATCCTTCCTTTCACCTCTAAATCTCCCTCTTCTTTCCCTCCATCCTTTGTCTCCTGTCCCCTTCTCTCTCCCTCCGTCTCTGTGTCCCTCTCTAAAACATCCATTAGTCAGGGCCAAGTTGAGTTGATGGTGTTTTTAACCTCGCTTAACCTTACTACACACTGACAGACTCACACTCACACACTCACACACACACAGCCTGCCAGCATAGTTAGTAAAAATAGATTTATGCCTCCAACAACCAGTAATGATGGATAAGCCAGAGGTAACCCTCTGTCCTCTGCCTCACACATGCATACACACACGCATAAACATGGATACACATTTAATTTTGCATTCATGTGAGCAGCATGCTCACATCGAATGAGGCACACACACATACACATTATGCTAAAACACACATGCACACACATACACAAATATGGACACATATAACAATATATGCACACAAACATACACACCACCTGCAAATATGAATGCATCTGCAAACTAGTAATTACACAACAAATACACTGTTTCTCCTGTAGAGATCAAATATATATATATAAT